>NC_047084.1:233445079-233699088 GCF_902459505.1 Geotrypetes seraphini
AGTCCCTCAGGGTTCGGTGCTGGGGCCAATCCTGTTCAATATATTTGTGAGTGACATTGCTGAAGATATAGACGGTAAGGTTTGCCTTTTTGTGGATGATACCAAGATTTGTAACAGAGTAGACACCATGGAGGGAGTGGAAAACATGAAAAGGATCTGCAAAAGTTAGAGGAATGGTTTAATATCTGGCAACTAAAATCCAATGCAAAAAAATGCAGAGTAATGCATTTTGGGATTAATAATTGGAAGGAACCGTATATGCTGGGAGGGGAGAGGCTGATATGAACAGAGGGGGAGAGGGACCTTGGGGTGATAGTGTCCAAAGATCTAAAGGTGAAAAAACAGTGTGGCAAGAGCAACTGAGGATCACTCATGCCCTGACTACACCACTAGACCACAAGGGATTGTAAGGTAGTCTGGGAGAAGGGAACTACTGTGTGTGTTTTCAGTTTTCATTAGCTGAGGTCCATGTGTGCAGAGGCTATTTGGGTGATTCTAAAAAATTTCCAGATCTGTTGGATATGATGAAGATGCAGCATTTTAATCAGACTTGTGGTGCACTTGAAGTTAGATTCTATGAGGAAGGAATATGCAGCAATTTTTTTTTTTCAAGCAAGAAAATAATTTGAGAACTATATTGTCGTTGATTGTAATTTTCCGAGAATAAAGTCCTTGTATTCAGTGACATCAATGTGCTTCTTTTTATTCTGGATTGTGCATCAGGCTTGTATAATGTCCACCATGCAAACCAGTACCTGGACTCCTTTACTATATTTTAATAGGAATCTGTATCATGCTTGTCCTTTAACTAAATACAGAATGGGAAATTTCTTAATACTACTTTCTCTTGTTATTTGCACACAGTTTGGGTATGCATAACAAGTTGGTAATTATGATTTTTGTTTTGGCAGATTCTCACAAAGTTCCTGTCACAGAGGATATTTAGCTACATCTGCACTGACTTGGGAACTTAAACATGCCAGATTTGTTGAGAGTAGTCCATGTTAAAATGACTCTCTGATGTCAGCTTGTGTTTGCAGTTCCTGGGAATAATCTCCTGAGGGATTATCAGAGGGCTGCAGACTTCATGCACTGACAATCCCCAGTGGGTCTCATTGGTTCACATTCACACAACCAAACCAAACCAGATCCTGCACCTAAATGTATACAAGTAAATTTAAGCCCTCTTTTACTAAGTAACAATAGAGGTTTTTACCGCGGCCCTGGGTGCTAAGTGTTGCCATGCTGTTCTGACATTTATAGAATTCCTATGAGCATTGGAGCAACATTGGAGCATTTAGCGCTCCAGGCCGCAGTAAAAATCTCTATTGCAGCTTATTACAAGGAGGGGTTGAATTGAAACCAATTAATGCTAATTGCTTGTTAAGCCAATTATCAATGCTGATTGGCTCCAGTGGTGTAGCAAGGGTGAGAGGCGCCCCTCTCCCACTGTCTTCTCTGCCCCCTGCTATACACGCATGCCCCTTCCCCTGTACCTTTTTAACTTTCTCAGCATGAGCAGCATCACCACCAACTTGCTGCCCACATTGGCGTTGGCTCTCCCTCTGACATCACCACCTAGTCACGGGACCCAGAGTGACAACAGAGTGAGAGCCGATGCTGGCACAAGAAGCATATTGAAGTTGCTGTTCATACCGGTGAAGACCTAGTGGTATGTAGTGGAGGGGAGGGGAGTGGGAAGGAGTGGGGGGTAGTGCGGAGGATGGGTGCCAGCACCCCCATCAAGACTACACCCAGAGTGGACTGCTCTTTCCCCACCCCCCTTACTACACCACTGACTGGCTCATTATTCAATTAGGTTGCAAGTGCAAATGTGCCATGTACCCAAATTTGCATGTACAGTACTCCACAAAATTTGCAGGGGTTCCGTTCCAGCAAATATGGTTTTTCAGCTGATCAAATGCAGGAGAGGGCAGCTGGGGTGCTGGCGGGTGCTTAAATTGTACTTTTTCCGACCGGCTTTTCCTGGTACTAAAGTCATAGTTACACCAATCAGGAGCTGCTTTGATATGCCAGATAGCATGTCAAAGCAGCTCCTGATTGGTGTAACCATGACTTTAGTACCAGAAAGAAATGGTTGGAAAATACTGCAAATTACTGAGTCCGTGATTTGCGCACCGCAAATTCATGGGGTTTACCGTATAGCTCAAAGTGCCATTTATAGAATTCGGGTGGGTATTTGCAAGATGGATATGGACAGTGTCCTTTTGAAGCTCTGAGCTTTTAAGTTAAAAATCTGCTTTACTGAATTGAATGCTGAATTCACTGTCTCATATAAATGAGATCCTGTAAACAGTGGCATAGTAAGGGAGTGCGAGGGGAGTACGAAGGGAGTGGTCCGGCCTGGGAACGATCTTCCTTGGGGCACCAGCAACCCTCCTCTTTTCCGTCCCCTGCTGCACCTGCACCCCTTCTCTGTACCTTTTTAATTTTGATGCGAGCAGCGATGAACTTACTGCCCAGGTTGGCTTTGGCACTTTCTCTGACATCACTTCCGTGAGGAAGTGACGTCAGAGAACTCCACAGCTTATGTAGACAGCAAGTTTGTCGCTGCTCACGCCAAAGTTAAGAAGGTATGGGGAAGGGGCATGGGTGTAGCGGGGGGGGGGGGGCGGGAGAAGGGCACAACCACCTCATTACACCACTGCCTGTAAGTTATGATGAAAGGTTTTTAAGCTCATTGTGTTTTTCAAGTGTGCTTTCTGAGGCATTTTTCTTCCATTTAAGTTGAATCTTAGATTAATGATATTATATCAAAGTCGTTTTCTTACAACTAGAAAAGTGAAGCATATACTAATTTTGTTAAATATGTGCAAAATGAACCCATTTGGACCCATGGCCCCAAGAGAAAACATAACAGTAAGAAAAAGAAAATTAGAATCTGCAATTCTCTATCTCCATTATAAACACGAGAAAGCCAAAAAGTTGTTCCTCCTCCTTTTTCTTATAAAACTGGAAACGGGAACATCTTTAGCTTTTTATGGAATATTATCAAGTTGGTCTTACGCCTCAGAGCCAAAGGGTACTTATTTTAAATTGCTAGATCACTGAAAAAGTGCAAGATCTCCAAAACTCTAATTGTGCCTGAGATTTAGTAGGGATAACCAAGATATGTTCCCTTGTCTTGACCCCACTGGTCTGTAAAGAACAAGCCGCTATACTCTCTCTGCCAAATAGTCAAATTTCCCAGGATGTTATAATCTCAAAGGGTGGCAAGATCCTAAGCAGGTCATGCCAAACAAGTCTGATTGATTTATTAAAATGGATACCTATAGAACTATATGGAGGGTCCATTCTGAATGTGGTCTACTTGGCTTGTAGTAAAGACTTTGATGAGATTCCTTCATGGGGGGGGGGGTAATTCCATGTCAACTGGTCCAGTTTCAAGGAGGGTCCACACTTGACATCTTCCGCAGATACAAAAAAGTGACTGAAATAAAGGGGTCCCTAACACCGGACCTGGTTGAGATCATGCCCCCAAATTTTGGATATTGTCATTAGAGGTCCCAACATATCCCCTGGGGAAAAAAAAAAAAAATCTGGAATTTCTGATATGGTCAAGTGGGGAACTCTGAAACACTTGACATAGAATGATCCAGGGGACTTATTAAGAAGTTGCATGCCTTTTTGAATCTGTTTCCCAAGCTTTGCTTACATCACACCTAATGGCTACAGACAGATATTTAAAGTAAAAAAATATCTATATCTATATGAGACTACATACAGTATAAGAACTGGTTGTTGTAATACTGAACATTTATTTAAGACATAACCCCTGATGCAGTTGAGAAACTGAAACATAGCTTAGTTAAATCCTTTTAATCTGTGACTTCAGGATCAATAAAGTTTTAAACGGGGATTCTATTGGTTTTCTGGTGCCTTCTGTATGTGTTTACAATCTTAATTGTGCCACTAAAGCAATGGAGGGTGAAATGACTTGTCCAAGGTCAAAAAGAACATCAGTGGAAGTAGCATGATTTGAAACTTGCTATCTCTGGTTTGCAACTGATTTCTTTCTCTGCTAAGCTACTCTTCTAGAATGAATTGTTTGTGAGGGTGTGAAGAGTTAATGAAAAGGGATGCACAGGGCCAGCTATAGGGTTAACACCAAAGATAACCATTCAGCCATGTGCCCTTCCTCCCATCCATATAAGAAATAAAGGGTCCCTTTTACTAAACTTCACTATGAAATGGACTTAGCATGCCCATATGTGAGCCTTTCCCACATACAAAGATCATTTTTAGTATGGCTGTCATAAAGGATTTTTTCTATTTGTTTTTGTTTCTAACAGTGCGCTAATGTTAACACTAATGCATGGCCATTTAATGGAAGAGAACATTGACGCCCTACTAGCACCTAAGTTAATTAACAAATGCCTTTTAAAACGGCAAAAAATGGCACCATTAAAGTGCCTACCGGTGCCTAAATAATATGCACTGGAATTGCACCTATGTAGGCACTTACAGCTGCTGAATGCCACTATGGGAATGGCATTAGGCGGCCTAAAGAACCTATGTAGGGGCGATTCACGACAAAGATAGGTGCCGACAATGGAGGCCCAGAAAACCTAGGCCTACATTTCCTATCTTTCGCAGAGGTGTGATTCTCTATAGGATGCCGTCACGTGATTGACATACGACTGGCAGCCATTTTTAGGCAGCCGCCAATATCGGCACCCTATAGAGAATCCGAGCCTTAATGTTAATGAAGGAGCACTTGGCACTTCCTGTTCAGAAGCTGTGAAAGGCTCTTGCGTTATAGATGTGCTAACAAATTAGCTTGGCAATAATGTCAGTGCCAAAACCCAAGGAGTAGCAATATTCCATGCTATCGATCCAGGGCAAGCAGTGGCTTGCCCCATGTCTTTCTCAATAACAGACTATGGACATTTCCTCCAGAAAATTGTCCAAACCTTTCTTAAAACCAGCTACACTATCCGCTCCTACCACAACCTCTGGTAATGTGTTCCAGAGCTTATCTATTCTCTGAGTGAAATTTTTTTTCCTCCTATTGGTTTTAAAAGTATTTCACTGTAACTTAATCGAGTGTCCCCTAGTCTTTGTAATGTTTGATGGAGTGAAAAATTAATCCACTTGTACTTGTTCTACTCCACTCAGGATTTTGTAGACTTCAATCATATATCCCCTCAGCCCCCTCTTTTCAAAGTTGAAGAGCCCTAATATTTTCAGTCTTTCCTCATATGAGAGGAGTTCCATCCCCTTTATCACCTTGGTCGCTCTTCTTTGAACCTTTTCTAGCGCCACTATATCTTTCTTGAGAAACAAACTTTTCAAAGAAATATAATACTGATGGTACTAAATACTAACCATTGGCAGTCACTGCTTCACTGCACTGTCATGCCATGCACTGCACTCTGCCTACCATAAGTCCACTGGAACTACACCACATTCAGCCTCATGCCACATGTGTTTCCTCTCTGGACTTGTGGCTGCATGTGTTATTTTCACCTTTTGTTGGGGGAGGGAGGAGGCAGGAGAGGAGTTGTTGGCCTGAGCCTACAGCTTTGAAGCATAGGATGGGACTAGGCTTGCTTCTTAGCTGGAGGGAGAGAAAAGTCAGGGGACTAAGGGGTTGAACCTACAATACCATATGTGTTTATGTTGCTGGATTTAGATTAGTCCATGGTTGAGCTTCCTGAGAGTTGGACAAGGAGCTGAGAGAGACGAAAGAGTGAGGAGAGAGAGAGTAGCTCTGATGTCAAGTCTGAGTCCTAACAGCAGGAATAAGATAACCGTATCCTGGTGACTCACACATCCTGACTATCCAATGCTCCCACAGCAGTTGCGCTCTGCTGGTGCCACTCCTAAAAATGTAACTCCATAGGTAGGTGCTTAATATTTAATGTGAGGGCTGGCCTGGTGATGTAGTATGTTTGCAGTGAAATAGGTTAAGGTGCTTTTTATATGCAGGTGAGAAGCAATAGGGCAGAAGCAGGCATCTACAAGCTATCTTCCCCCCCCCCACCAAGGTTTAAAGAGGATAAAGCAAGTTTACTATTTACTGTTCAATGGGTTACCTGATCACCCTAGTGTATGTTTTTCTGTATGTTTTTTTTTTTTTTTTAATGCATTTTGCCCTGATTGAGCAAAACCATAATATAAATTATGTGCAAAAAAATAAAATGGTGCATAAGCAAATTCACTGGAACTTGTAGTCTTGCTTTTCTTAGAGAATGCAATGGGGAAATCAAAACTACAAGTCCCTGCATGCAATGGGGTAAGCCCAGGACTAGATCAACCCTGTCCAGCAAATCTGCATCCAGTTGGCAGTTTTAATATACGTCCAGTTACTCTAGTATTCTATAAAGGAATTTAGGTGCCTACCATTCCTTTGTAGAATAGACTCCCTTGTACTAGACATCCTCCAAGCATTTAATTGTAAGCATCCTATTATAGCATTGAGCCCAACTGTGTGGAAGGTAATTTTCCGGTTTGCTCAAAAATGAATCTGTACCGGGAGCTCCCTGCTTCATCATATGGAAACAGGAAGGATGGTTACATAAAGATTTTCTATGCCATCCTAAATAAGGTACTGTACTTTATAATAAAACTATGAAAAATGAAACTAAGGAAAATGATAGGTTTACGCTAGGATCTGAATATCCAAACTCTCTGAAGAGTTGAATTCTGAGATTTGATGGAAAACCTGCCAAGAAGCAAGCATCTTGGACACTATGAGGAAGTATATTTGAGTGATAAGATGCCAGTAAAGAAAACAACTTAAAAACAAAAGCTTTATAGGGAATGGCAAGTGATTCAGAGGAGAGGTCAAGATGGTGTATAGAAATGGTCTTTACTCCAGACCTGCTGGATCACCACCGTTAAGATATTCCCAATGAATATGCAAGAGAGATACTTGCATACAACAGGACTAGTTGACATGCAAATTCATCAAATGCATATTCATTCAGGATATCCTAGAAAACTGATCTGTTGGTGGTCTTTGAGGACTGGGTGTACAATGGCAGACGAAAGCAGATACACAATAAAGGGCAAGGATAGATATACATTTAAAAGGTAATGACAAGAAGCTTCAATATTGTTCAAAACTTGATTAGGAGCCAGTGTCTGAGGAGGCACTGAAAAGTTCTCAGCCCAACCAACCAACTTCCTAAATTCTGAGCATTATTTTGTCACTGTAGTTGTTTCATTAAGTGCCACTTTGCAGAAACAAAATTCTGTGTTTTGACATTGTTTCAGATTATTTTTTGAACCATATCCGTGCTATTCTCTTCTTGACTGGGCTGAGAACTTTTCAGCACCCCCTTGTAATCGACAAAAAAGTTTCGAGTTTATTTTAAAATTTGATGAAATCACAATATCATATTTCAAAGCAATGTACAATTCAAAAAATTGGGGTACCAGCAACACTCAAGTCATAATAGGATATGGAGAATAACAGGCATACAGATGGAGGGCGGGTGGAAGTACAAAAATTTAAAGAAAGAGAGAACATAAAAGGTTAGAACAAAAGGGGAGGTAATTATTTCCATTTAAATTTCCTTTAAGAAAGGGGTCACCTTAAAAGGTTTCAATTTTCAAATGCATCCTTATAAAGCCCACCTGATCCTTGGGGTGAAAAAGTCTAAGGAGATGGTGCGTCTGTGTGTGTGTTTGTGGTGCTTATAACTTATAGTTAACGAGAAACTGCACTTGCATTCTAAACGGTGGGATCTGTATTTGTACTTTATATTTAGATTCCTCTTCGTATGTATAAGTGTTTATTTGGTGCTATAGACTGTACTTGCACTTTATGTTCTATTTTTGCCATATTTTTTGCACTTTATATATTTTTGTGACATCTATTGACCAGGTATTTTTCATTATGGTGCTATAGGTTGCATTTGCACTTTATGTCTGATTCTAGTCACACACTTTGCACTTTATGAAGCACCTTGCACTTTGCATCATTATTTATTAATTATTTATTGAGCATTTACGTATTTATCTTTCTCATTTGCACTTTACACACAGACACTGTTACATCTCTCATATATTCTTTTATACGTATATTTATAGTATTTATTATATTTATTGTTGTGTGTATATGTTCTCTCACAAGGTGTGTATTCAGGGACAGTATGTATGTGTTGCCCATCTAAACCCCTTTTCCTTGGTGTAAAAAAGTCTATTTAGTTTTGGGAGGTGGTGTAATGCAGTTTGCATTTTCAGACACATATGGACTATATGATGTATGAGGCTATTCTCAATTAGACTACGGTCTGGTGCTGGTCACCTCTTGAGATACTGCCCGAGCCAGAGGTTTACGTTCGTTTATGTACGAAGGGCTCATACTGATGTCCATTATTTATTTACTAATCTGTAGATTCGCCCCATCTCCTTAGACTTTTTCACCCCAAGGATCAGGTGAGTTAGCCAATTTCTTTGTACTCTAATTACTTTTTGGATTTTATTGGCTATGATCCAGTTAGGGTTTCTTATTAGTGCTGTCCTTATAAAGCCAACATTTTAGGGTTCCTTTGAACCTGTTAAGTATTTTTTCTTCCTTAATATGGGTCGGCAGCAAGTTCCATATTTGTGGAGCCATGACCAAGAAGATTGTATTTTGCTGTGTGTCAATCAATCTTAGGGCTCCTTTTACAAAAGTGCACTAGTGTTTTTAGCGCAAACACCGGATTAGCGCGCTACCCGAAAAACTACCGCTTGCTCAAGAGAAGGTGGTAGCAACTAGCGTGCGCGGCATTTTAGCGTACGCTAAGCGTGTGCTAAAACCGCTAGCGTGCCTTTGTAGAAGGAGCCCTTAGAGACAGGATAGAAAGAAGTTATTTTTCTTTTGATCTTAAGGATCTAATGGGAGCGTAAGGGATCAAGTATCTTTCTGAAAATACAGAGGCTTTGACTGTTAGTATTTTGTAAGTTACTAATGCTATTTTATAAGAAATTCTGTGTGTTATAGGTAACCAGTGTGCTTTCTGTAGGAGTGGTGTAACATGATCAATAGAGAGGAAAGCAGAAGTGGATATAAGCCGCAGAGTCCTGGAAAAGTTGGAGTAGCCAAAGTGTGGCATCAAGATGATAAATGAGAATACTAATGCAGTGGTCATTAAGAAAAGATGACAAGCACTGAAGTTAAAAGCAATGCAAATTTTTAAAGTTGTTATAGAACTGCTTGTGGCTAGGGAACTGAGATTAAAAATAAAATCCTTGAATTAATCATTTTACCAAATCTTCTTCCATAAATGAATAATCTAGTAGTTATATTTAAAGCGGTTACAGAAGCTACAAGCTTTGAATACAGAGGAGCAATAGAAAAAAAAAATTCAGTGTCCTCAACTAAGAAATAAATACAGTTATACATTGTCTGTTGAAAAATGAAAACTAATATTGTGGCTATAAATAATTTTTCCCATGAGAAGCTGGAAAATGTCAGAGAGGAATGCACCCATAACAGAGATTTAAGATCCAACGTGAAGGAGCCTAGTACAGAGGATAACATTTTATGCATTAATTAAATATAGATTTAAAAAAAAAAAGTGTAAATCTGAAAGGCCACTATTGTTAAGAAATGGTAAACAACTAGCCTCCTATTTATATGTCAGAAGAAAGACATACAGTGACTTCAAGGTACCTAAGGTACTGTATGCAATAGCAGGGATACAGTATATCATACCAACTAGCTCAAATGAAGATACACATATACTTAATGCACTTGGCAAAAATCCTTGCTGAAACTACTGTTTCACAATCCATTACTATGAGTAGATCGTGTTAATATGAGCAGGTCTTGTTAATATGATTTGCTGAGGCTCAGATTATATTCATTGGGTTTGGGAGATGAGAACTTCTGTCTGTTTGTGTTGGGAGATGTCTTTGAATATGTGATTTAAGGATTTTTGAAGAGATAGGGGGTGATTTTTATATGGAACTTGAGCTGCATTTTACATGCTCGGTTACTTATAAACAGTTGGTATACATGCATAAAAGCAGGTGCTCAGAAAATGCATTATCTATTATTCTTTTTCTAAATATAACTTTTCTATCCAATTACAAGTAGGTTCTCAGCAAGAAATAACTATGTGTGATAGAAAAGTGTAAATACTATACAAACAACCTTTCAAAACATGATAGTGGTGGTGGGAATCCAAATGTCAGGAAAGCCTGACCTTGCTATGCTTTACAGTCCACTCATTCCCATTTGAGGAAAATCTTGGAATATAATCCAAAGTAATATGCACAAGTGGGTTTACTCACATTCTATCTCTGTGTATTTTAAGAAGGCAAGGAAGAGGCCTGAGCAAAGTAATAGAAATCCCAGCATTTCTAGACGAAAGAAACCTTGTAAGCTGAGAAGGTTCATAAAAATATATTACATTACATTACTGATTTCTATTCTGCCTCAACCTTGCAGTTCTGGGCGGATTACAAAAGAGACAACTGGACATTTCCAGAATAATTACAGAGAGAATTCTGGTCATTTCCAGGAGAAGTTACAAGAATAATGGAGCTGTATATTTCAAGAGCTACAAGATGCTGTACAAATAGGAAATAGTTCAGATCCAGTATATATACCGTTAGGGAAGCAGTTGACATGCTTGAGGCTAAAGAGAAGGGAACTGGTGAAGGAGGGAGGAGGGGGGAGTTGCATTGCGGGGGGTTCGGTTGGGGTTAAGCCATCTGTATAAATTTTTTGAATAGTTGGGTTTTGATTTCTTTGCGAAAATATTTGTGGTCGTTTGTTGTTATCAGCAGGTTGGAGATAGTGTGGTCCAGTTTCGCTGCATGCGTCGCCAGCAGACTGTCAAATATCTTCTTGCGCTGGGTACCTGTGAGTGGGGGGTAGGTAAAAGGGGTCTTAGTTCTTCTTTGCCTAGTGGTGGCATTTTGGTACAGGCGGTTGTTTAGGTAATTGGGGGCTGTGCCATTTATTGCTTTGAATAATAGACAGTATAGTTTGAATTGAATTTGTGCTTGCATTGGCAACCAGTGTGAGTCCAGGTAGGCCGCGGTGACATGTTCAAATTTTCTCAGTGAGTAGATTAATCTGAGTGCAGTGTTTTGGATTATCTGTAATTGTTTTATAATTGTTGCAGGGCAAGGCAGATAGAGTATGTTGCAGTAGTCCAATAGACCTAGTACTAGGGATTGGACTACTAGCCTATATTGCTCTTTGTCGAAGAATTTTCTGATTTTTCTTAAATTGCGCATGGTTAGAAATGCTTTCTGGGTGGTCTTGCTGATTTGGGCCTGCATTGTGCAGCATCTGTCTATTGTTACTCCTAGGAGTTTTAGGGTAGGTTGTAAAGGGTATTTGGAGGCGTTTATTTCTAGTTCTGTGATGGAGGAATTCTTATCCTTTTCAAGCAGTAGAAATTTTGTTTTTTCAGTGTTCAGCTTCAATTTGTGATCTGCCTTCCATTTTTCCACTGCTTGAAGGGTTTTTTCCAATTTTTCTGTAGAAGTTGGGTCAGGAGCATCAAAGGGTAGGAGTATGGTGATGTCGTCAGCGTAGCTAAATGAAGTTACATTCAGATTGTCTAGGGTAGACCCAAGGGAGGATAAGAAGAGGTTGAAGAGAGTAGGTGAGAGTGGTGATCATTGAGGAACTCCACAGGGGTTGGACCATGGTTCTGATTTAAGATTGTTTGACTTTACTCTATAAGATCTGTATTTAAGGAATCCTTCGAACCAATTGTATACCCTGCCTGAGATCCCTATGGCTTCTAGTGTCTGTAGTAGGATGTTGTGGTCGACCAGATCGAATGCTGCAGATAGATCGAGTTGAATTATCAGCATCCTTCTGCCTTTGCTGAGGTGCTGTCGGGCTGTGTCTAGTAGGGTTACTAGTAAAGTCTCCGTGCTGTGGTTGGATCTGAATCCCGATTGAGAGGGGTGGAGAAGATTGTGGTCTTCCAGGCAATTTGTGAGGAATTGTGCAACTAGTCCTTCTATAAGTTTGAGGCAATGGGTCTATAGTTAGCGAGGTTATCTATAAGGCCTTTGTGGTCCTTCACAATTGGAGTGATTATGATTTCTCCTAGGTGCTGCGGGAATTGACCTTCAGTGAGTGTAATTTGGATCCATTGCATGAGGCTGGCCCTAAATTTGGGGGTGGCGTTGGTTATTAGATACGCGGGACAATAGTTCAGGTCGCATGAGGCATGACTGTATTTTTTGTAGAGTCGATTCATGTCTGTCCAGTTTACAGCAGGGAATTCGGTCCAGATCCTGTCTGCAGCAATGGCTTCTCCTATTGGGGGATTAGTTGTTATCTCGTCGAGGAGGGGGGGGTGTTATTGAAGATAGTCCTGATTGTTGTAATCTTGTTTTTGAAGTGGTCTGCGAGTTGAGTGGCTGTTGGAGGGTGCTTTCCTTGTGCTGCTAGGTAAGGTTTGGTGTTGGTGAGGTTTTTTACTAGATTGAAAAGTTTTTTTGAGTCCATGCCTACCAGCTTGGAGTAGTAATCTTTTCTTTTTTCTTTGAGTTTGGTCTTGTATTGTTTGATTAGACTTCTCCATGCTATTTTGGATTGTTCTTGGTTCTTTTTTTTCCAGTTTCTTTCCATTTGTCTGCAGTGCCTTTTGAGTTGGAGCAGTTCAGCATCGAACCATTTGTCTGATTGTCTGCAGATTTTGTGTTTTGATTTTATTGGAGCTAGCTCATTTAGGATTGTTTCGCTTAATGTTTGCCATTGTGGTATGAATTCTTTGGGGTTTATGGAGTCAATTGCGGGATCTGCTTTGTCCCAGAAAGTGGTTGGTTCGATTTTTGGATGGGTTTTGATGGGGGACTTGTGGGGTTTGTGTTTATAATTGCATTGAGCCCAGTTGATGTTGAAGGTGTATTTATAATGATCTGACCAGAGGGAGGGGATCCAGGATCCGTTTGAGATGTGGATTTCAGGTGTTTGAGGTTGTTGGGTCATGAATGCAGCAATATCTAGTTGATGGTCTTTTTAGTGAGTGGGTTGGGGGTTGAGTATTTGGTAGGATAGCGTTTTGAGGTAGGCGAGTAGGCTTTCTGTTTGATTGGAGGTATGGTCTTCGAGGTGGAGATTAATGTCTCCTAGTAGTAGGTTGTAAGTTGATGTTAGTGAATTCTGGAAGATGAAGTCTTCAAGCGTGTGTTTTGTAGTGCTCCATTTTCCTGGTGCTATATAGCAGAGAATACAGGTTATGGTGTCTTTGAGTGTATTGCCAGATAGTTGGCAAGCTAGTAGATCTAGATCGGGTGTCGTGTGTTTGTCTAGGACTTTTATGTTGAGATATACAGTAGTTAACATTAATTAACAAAAAAAAAAAAGTCAAAATAAAGTCCTCAACCTTGTTTTTTTATTTTGGGGAACATAATCAAAAGAAACATCTAAGTCCAATTTGGACATAGGGCACTAGTCACCCAAAGTCAGTAGCGGTAAAATGTCCATTCTCAAAAAGTATGTCCAAAATATATATATCGTTCCAATTTGTAGATCATTTATAAATAAGTTATATATATATATATATATATATTTTTTTTTTTTTTTTCCAAAAAAATCGTCTATCTGTATGTCCAATCAGTTGATTGTCTACATTCTTGATCAAAAATTTGTCCAATTCTGAAACATCCAGAACAAGACCTTTTGGATGTGAGAGAGGCCAGCATTGTAATGGATTGGCCACCGAGACATGGCAAGAGAGCAGTGGGGCATCTTGCAGGGCACTGCTGTGAACTTCACAAAAAGGGTACCACATAAACATCTAACTAGAAATCCCTTACAGGTTATGATGAGCCCCCCAAAACCCACTATACTCATCTGTCTACAACCTCAATAGCCTTTATGGCTGCTAGTGCCACTATATGGCAGCACAGTAGGGTTTTGGATTTTTTTTGAGTGGTCTCACATTTTCCATCATGAATGTAATGATTAGAGTGGCTTATGGGCCTGAGTCCTCCTCTTTATGGTTCAGTAGCCCACCCCCCAGACTACTTAAGACACCTCTGTGCACTCTACTAGACTTTCCTATGCCAGGTGCTGATGCTCTGGAGGCAGGTATGTATATTTTTATTCTGAACTTTGTGGGGTTGCAACGGGGTCAGTGAACAAGGGGGTAAGGGTATATGGGGGTCTTTACTTTGTCCCTGTAGTGGTTATCTGGTCACTTTGGATAACTTTTGGGCACTTATACCTGTCTTTACATCATCTAATTCACAACTTATAAGATCTGTCTAGGGCAGCAGTCTTGTAAAACCTTTGATTATCCCTGCAGGATGACTAAGTCTAGGTTGACCCACATCCCACCCTAACCACTCCTCCAAAAATGCCCCTTTCAACTCTGGGTGCACAGCAGGATTCAGAGGCCTAAAAAGTCCCTGGATACATCTGAAAAGCTGTTTTGATTATCAGCACTTGGACAACCTGTCTTTTAGATTGTCCAAGTGCTGACTTGGGCGGGGTTTTAGATGTATTTCAGTTTTGATTATGATCCCCATACTGTACTGAATTTCATATCATAAAACATGGAATTATTAGAAATTAAGGGTGTGATATTCAAAGGGATTTAATTAGGCAGGAGAGGCTCCTGCCTGCTTAAATTGCCCTGAGTCGGCTATCAATCGATTTATTCAGTGGCACTTAGCTGGGCAATGCTGCTGAGTATTGGCATTAACAAGCCATAATGAAACTGGGCCCCACAGAGGAATTGCAGGGTTAGAATCAGAAAGGCAGTCAGTTATGTGGATGGCAACAATATTCAAAGCCAGTATCTGCATAGCTATGTGGGCATATGGGACTGCACAAAAAGCATCCCTAACTATTTCTGCTTAGCTATGTGGGTGCTGGCCTGAAGTAGTGTTTCCTACTTCCTGACCCCTGAAGATGGTCTTATCCCTCCCTCCTGACCCTCCCAAGGATCCACAGCCTTTCCTTCGTAACCCTCCCCAAGAATTCATAGCTCTTTCCTTTGCAATCCCCTGATTCCATTTCCGTGTCCCCCATCTCCAAAGGGAATCAAATGCCCCAACAATATCCCTACTAATCACCTCAATAAGTCACCTGGGCTTATTTTTATGATCACTGTTTTTCTAGGGGTCTAATAGGAAGGACTGATGTCCAATTACTCCTGTCCTTTATGGCTGTTGTCTCAAAATGGCTTTTTTGAATTCTTGTGGTAGTCTTATAGTGCTAGCACAAGTATTGCAACACTGCCACTAGAGATTGCAGTCATCATTTTGAGGTCAGAGCCATGAGGGACAGGAGCAAGTGGACATAATTCCTACTTGTATGACACCCTAGACCATCAGAAATATTAAAGATAGGTCTGGAGGGATAGAGTGGGTGAGGGGCTTCTTGTTAGGGCATTAATTTCTCTACAGAAGGAAGGGAGTCAGGATTGGAATTGGGAGGTACAAGAAGAAGGGTTATGGGTTTTTGAGAGGGGACATATTGATCTTCATGGGGGAGGGAGGAATCAGGAGGAGTCATCTTGATCGTTGGGGATTTGGAAGGGAGGAGTGTCATAATTGGGAGATGGGAGGACCTATTTCCTTTATGCAGTTCCTCACCAATATTCAGCTGGCATCTGCATAGATGTCTTATGCGGGCCCCAGCCGAATATTGGCAGGAACTTTCATAAGATCTGGTGGTCAGCACATAATAGTATGGCCCAAATATTCAATTTCAGTGCCTAAACATGGCATGGCATTCTGTCTACAATAGTCATCATTAAAAAAAAAATTTGTGTGTGTTCAATAATTTTTATTGGTATTTAAAGAAATCATACATATATGAATCTCAACACAATATAAAATAACATGAGTCATATAAGTAAAGGTATTAAAAAAACCCAAAAACAGAACAATATAAAACAAAACAGAACAATATACGTAAACAACAACTAACAATTACTCAGGACAGTATGGATGTACACCTTATTCAGACAAATCATCATAGTTTAACAGGTGCATGACTATAGGTTTCTAATGGCTCCCATATTTTATTAAATGTATTTAAAGCATTTAATCTTTATGCAGCAACCTGCTCTAATTTAGCAGTTATGCAAACAGTATTCTACCAAGTTATGCATTCTACTATTGATACATCCTTCCAATGTTTCAAGACAATTTTAATGGCCAAATTTAGCAAGATTCTTAATAATTTTGAATGGTTATCAGATAATGGCTGCTAAAGTCCAAAATGGCCCAATACAATGACATTTAATGTGATTCATTGATTCTCAGCAGGGTACAGATGGTATCCTAAACTCGTAGTCAATAATCATGTATATTATGACAAACCTAGTACCAGGTCAAGGTTTGCTCCAAGGAAAGACAGGGTTTTGTCTAAGCTCCGTTGTAAGAGGGCAGACCAAGTGAGTGCTGGATCTCCAGCCCTGGGAGACCTGGCTGAGATGAGCCAGAATCCGCCTGTAGGGTTAGTACCTGGTAGGAGTCCTGTCCCTTTAAGGCAATGTGCTGTTAGAAGCAAGGGAAGGAAACCTGCCAGAGAAATGCCTGAGTCTGCTTTCCCGCCCTGGGTTAGGGGGTGTGGCTTAGAACTCCTGAAAAGCCAGCTCAGATTACAGAGAAGGGGGAGACAGGATCACAGGAGGTAGAGCTATGAGAGCCTCAGAGACCAGGAAGCTGGAGACCAGGAAGGAAGCTAGGGGAAGGGCAAGGAGAGTTGGACTGAGCACAAACAGACCAGAAGCCCAGCTGAAGTCCAGTGTGAGTCTCCTTCCAAAGATTTCCCTTCTGACTGGGATATACAGGAAGAGGGAGAATCTCCTCTCTGTTCAGGGACAGAGTTTCCCTTACAGCCTGAAGCTATGGAGATTACTACAGGTTCCCCAGCACTTCAGGAGTCAGCTGAAGCCATGTAAATCAACTAAATCTGTAAGTTTGGATTTGCATTTAAGTTTCCTGTTTGCTGATATTGGGTTCTTGTTCACTGTGTGTGAAAACACAATACTTTTGAAGAGTGTTACTCAGAAGAGAAAGAGTTTTGAATTTTGCCTTACATTGAAGTCAGTTTCTCTTTCCCACGTTGGTGTTGATTAGTGTGCTGCGTGCAGCTGTGATTAGCTCAGTGAGGTTTCCACGGCTACTGCAAGCAGAGCTGGAGCTGCAAGCTGTATGTCTCAGGCTGTGTCACAGGCTGTTCAACTTGCCTGTAGCTCTATAATAAGATATTCTCTGTCTCCTAAAGAACTGTCTAAATCTGTATTTCTCCAACATAAGTCTGCTAAAAGATTTTATGAGCAAAGTTGATAGAAACTGCCTTATCAAACTCAGCTTATCAGTACAACAATGCAAATCTGCTACAAAGTATAGTCAAGGTTTCTTTGGCTATTGTGAAGTCTTTATTTTGTTTTTTCCAATTTTTGGACCAAACCAATGCAGTAAACTGGATGTTAAAATGATAAAAGAAAATATGTGTTCTTATGCAAAGACTATTTCCAGTGCATAAACTCTGGACTATTTGACTGAATGCATTTCATGAACCCTGCTTGTGGTGTATGCAAGAAATATAACCCAAAGGTTAAAACTCATCTGGCCAGTGGCCTAAATAATCTTTATTTTGTTCTGAAGCCATTCTAACTATTTTGGAAAAGACTTTGTCTCTTACTTGTACCTTGCACTGTTAGGCCATTGCCTAGGTTGTATAAAAGTCCTGAGGGGGACCCTCAAGCTATAGAGGGCATGCTGGAGAGAATATTGTCACGGCCCAAATGCACTAACCAAGATGGTTAAGTGCCTAGGGGTAACAATATGCTCACAATAGTATAATGAATGGGTTAAAGTGTTGACCTCTTTTAAACATGACCAGCATTTATTTGATTTATCACTTTTAATTTTGGACAATTTATATGGAGTACAAATGGCTTTGTGAAATACACAAAAAAATATTGTTTAATTGCAGCCAATATTAATGATTTATGAATGGAAATCCAGATTTGCTCCTAACATTGCTCAGAAACATCCTTCTTAATGTCCAATTGCCATGTAGATTTTGTTCCTTTGGGATGAAAGAATGCATTTGTCTGCAATATTTTATACATTTAGAGGCAGCCCCCTTTTTGAACCTTATTACAGACATGAAAGACAGCATTGGAGACCACTTTTCATGTACCTATATGGAATAACAAGCAAATTCAGATACAAGGGGAGATGGTGCAATTGCCATTGTGGCAACAGGCTGGTATATGGTCAATTTATCACTTACATAGAGATAACAAGTGGTTATCCTTTCATTTGCAGCAAGAATATAGGATACCTCCTAATCAATTGTATATTGCGATATAGACCCGACACGTGCCGTGTTTTGGTCACAATAGACCTTCTTCTGGGGTCCAGTACTTCTCTAAACCACAGTACACACAATTTTGGTTCACAAATTGCAATTCATACTTGTGGTTTAGAGAAGTACTGGACCCCGGAAGAAGGTCTATTGTGACCGAAACACGGCCCATGTCAGGTCTATACTGCAATTTATCTTCTGTGTATATTCATGGTTTTTTTGAACTGCACCATGTACATTAATATTGGTTGAATACAACACTTTAATTAAAGATTTCATCAAGATCATCAGTTCCACAGTTGTTCTTGTTCTTGCTCTCCTGCTCTTTTTATATGGAACTACTTTGGTGGATCGTTTGTTCTCTGGCTTGAAATTAGCAACACAAAGAGCTCCTTTTACTAAGGTGCGCAAGCGTTTTTAGCGCATGCACAAGATTAGCATGTGCTATAGCGTGCGCTAGCCGAAAAATTACTGCCTGCTTAAAAGGAGGCGGTAGCGGCTAGCACGTGCAGAATTTTAGCACGCGCTATTCTGCGCATTAAGGCCCTAAAGCACCTTTGTAAAAGGAGCCCAATATAAATATGTTAGACCCTTTCAGTATAATAAAGCAGGAATGCTTAGAAATCTGCTGCTTATAATTCTTATTGTGCCTCTGCAAGCACACTAATTACAAAGTAACTTTTTAAATTATAACAAAGTCCCTCCTAACAGTGGCATAGAAATGAAATTTTATGTTTTGACATCGTTTCGGATCATTGATTTAACCATATCCATGTCATTCTGTTCTTGGATGGGCTGAGAACTTTTCAGCATCCCTTCCACCCCCCCACCCCCACCCCCCGTATTCATATAATTGCTATGAGTAGAATTTAAGTAGACTTGAAATAAAAATAAGTCAAAAACAGGATCTGTGAAACATCTATGCTTGACGTGGAACCAGGTATATCTTCTGATGATCTGAATAATAATAAAAAAAAGAATATTTATTAGTGAAAGAATTTATGAGTGGTTTTATCATTATCCCTTTGTTACTTACTAATACCACTTATACAGAATTATAAATAGAAAGCCATGTAGTTACATTGCAATACAGAACTAAAAAGAGAAACTACCTTTCATTGCAATTGAATAATTGATATCACAAGAAACTTGTAAATGTAGTCATACTGACAAAGTAAAATACTCTTAACCCACTAGAGGGGTCATCAAAAACAGAAATAGCAAAATCAAACTGAAACAATGGCAACTAGATGCTCTGCTCACAGTACAATGAATCTGAATGTGATTCTACAAAGAAAACACAGCCTCCTTCCCTCGTTTGGAAAAAGCTGCCTTTCATTTCTTAGCAATTAAATCAATAAATAATATCAGACCACTTTAGAATACCAATATCCACAATGACTATATTCGACATATATATTACTCCAACAAAATAAAATTCTTTTAAGCAACTGTTACTGATTATTAAAAAGGCTATAAAAACAAGAACACAGCAAAAGCATTAGGTTTAATAGCAATTCAGTCAAGTAAACACAGCTGCTGTCACACTTTGGTTAAAAAGAAAAAAAAAAAAAATTTAAAAAGGCTTAGGTTAAAAACATGGGGCTCCTTTTACTATTGTGCGTTAGGGCATTAATGCACGGAATAGCGCGTGCTGAATTGCCGCATGCGCTAGACCTTAATGCCAGCCACATAGCGTGCGGTAATATCCTGCGTGCGCTAAAAACACTAGCACACTTTAGTAAAAGGAGCCCATGGTGATATTGGATATGCTCTTCAGAAATATCTGAAATCGGTTATTTATTGAACTACACTGCCTCTCTATAGAAGCCTGAATTTTGTATAAATTTGCAATCTGATTCTTAGATTGTTTCTGGGAACAGCACTCAATTGCATGTATAGGCTAATTTGTTTCTCTTGTTTTAATAAGGAATATCCTTGTCATAATTCTAATTTTTTGACTTTTCCAAATCCTAGAGGTAGTATGTCAATGAAAAATGTTTCCTCTTTATTTTCTTACCAAGCAGCAAAGCTCTGGCTTTCACTTCCTGCTGATATAATATCTTTGGATTATTTGAGGAATTTGTTTTATGTCAGAATATGCAATTGGTTTTATATTTGGGTATGCAACTGTATTTGATAATTGTAATTCCTGGACAACTAGTCTGGGGGTTTGTTATTGTAATTCATTTTGAACTTTAATACTATAAGTGGAATATAAGGGACAAGTATGTAATATAATGACATGTTAATGCAGGTGCTTGCTAAATTCATATGATTCAAGCTGCGTCACACTACAGACATAATTGCATTGTGAAAAAGTACTATAAAAAAATCCACAAACAATACCTTATCATTTGAAGAAGAATATTAAGCCACAGGATAATGAGCCCTGTGTCAATGAAGGCTTGCAAGGGGGTGCTGAAAAGTTTTAAGCCCAACCAAGAAAATGATGTGGATACGGTTCAATCAATGATCTGACTAGATAATACTATAGCCCACTGTTAAATTGAGAGGTCCCTTAGTTTGTAGTAGTTGGGGGAAAAAAGACTCAGAGACTGGAGCCCTACACACAGTAAGTTTTCTGTAGCATGCTGTTTAGCGTATTGTGTCTATTCCACTCCTCAATACAGCCATCGGCAAAAGCCGACAATGGAGGGTGGAAGGAATTCCTCTGTTGTGATCAGCTGAGCCGGCTGTGGCAGACAGAGGACCCCTCCACCCCTCACCATTGACACCCACCCTGAGACCTCAAACCCACCCCCCAACCTTGTACCTTAAATAATTATCTGGCAGGAGGGATGCCTATTCCCTCCTGCCGACAGGCCCATCTCTTCAAAATGGCAGGCCTTCCCCTTCCTGGTGCATGCTGTGATTTAATGGGTGGGGCCTAAGGCTTTGATTGGCCCAGGCTCCTAAGGCCCCTTTTCTATGTGTTTTGCCACCCTGAGATCATCAGACACATTCACCACAAGTCCTGCTTAAGTACTTTGCCTTTTATGTTATACTGTTCTCCTGGATTTTTGCAGCCAAGTGCATGACCATGCATTTTTTAGCATTAAATCTTAGTTGCCAAGTACCAGACCCTTCTTCAAGCTTTGCCAGATTCTGCCTTGTGTTATCCACAACCTCTGGAGTGTCTACCCAATTACAGAGCTTGGTATCATCCACAAAAAGATAAACTTTGCCAGATAGTCCTTCCGCAATATCACTTACAAAGATGTTAAATATAGCCGGCTCAAGGACAGATCCCTGCGGCATTCCACTAACAACATCCTTATCCTCCAAGCAAACTCCATTTACAACTATCCTTTGACTACTTCCACTTATCCAGTTTTTCACTTTGGGGCCCATACTACTTGCATTCAGTATATTTATCAGTCACTGATCACCATATCAAAAGCTTTGCTAAAGTCCAAGTACATTACATCTAGCACCCCTCCCATATCCATTTGTTTGATCACCCAAAGAAATCAGATTCTGACAAAGACCTGCCTCTCATAAATCCATCCTGCGTCGGGTCCTGTAGCCCATTCAATTCTAGAAATCTTGCTATCCTCCACTTAAGAATCATTTCCATTAGTTTACTCTCTACTGAGATCAGACTAATTGGCCTTTAATTCCCAACCTCCTGTTTACTTCCGCTCTTGTGCAGAGGGATCATATCCGCTCTTCTCCAGTCCTCCAGGACCATAACTTACTCTAAGGAAGCATTTAAAACAAATGAGACAATGGAGCTGCCAGAACCTCTCTGAGTTCCTTGAGTACCCTGGGATATATCACGTCAGGACCCATCGCTTTGTCTACTTTTAATATATCTAGTTCCTCACAAACAGTCTTCCCAAAGCTTGTTCTATAATGACTGCTAAGAGGCTAGCTATTGTAACCCACTATCCTGTGAGAGAGCGACCCTGACATCTAAATCTGTGTAGTCATGGTTCCCGAGTTCTGAATCAGAGCCTTCACTCAGTAGAGCAGGGTACAGAAAATGCCAAAGACAGGAGAAATAAGTTTAGATATAACTGAAGATGTCAAAGAATCAATAAGCATTACAATATCTAAACACAAGAGTCACACCAGAATAAAGTGCAATTTAAATTTACTGCACTGAATCTTTTAAAACCAACAGTAATATAAGTGTTACAATTTAAAAATGACTAAGTGAATCCTACTGGCCAGTTTTTATTGTAACTTAACAATCAATTAAAATATTAAATTTCACTCAAAATAGTAACTTTTGTAACTTTTCTCTTATACTAGATATTATCAAATTGCAAGTTTTATGATGTTCTCTGCCTGTGTATGAACACAGATGAAAATTCTGGTGACTTTAAAAAAGTCTTTTCTGCAGCCTCAAACCTTTTTTTTTCTTTAGTGCACTCTCTTTGTTTTCTTGGTATCTTCTTAGTTCATCTGTGTTTAATTCTTATTTTCTCTTTTCCCTAAACCTATCTACCGAGTGTAAAAAATTTACTGGTATGCCTGCCTAAATAAGGAACATAAGAACATAAGATTTGCCGCTGCTGGGTCAGACCAGTGGTTCATCGTGTCCAGCAGTCCGCTCACGCGACCTGGACTGACATTTCTGTTTACCATATATACTTGAATATGAGATTTTTGGGCCCAAAAATGGGGGTCTCGGCTTACATTTGGGTCAGCACCTAACTGCACCCTCCCCCCCCTCCTGGACATGTTGCAGGTCTCCGCTGGGTCTGTTGTATGACCTGATGGGTCAGGACAGGAGAGATCCCTCCTGTCTCCTGTCCCAGATGACTCTGACAATTTTTTTTTACCTCCCTCCCGCGTATCTTTTAAAATCCCTGGTGGTCCAGCAGTGTACTGGGCAGGAGTGAGCCTTACACACTCCTGCCCCATGCTGAGCCCCATCCCTGAATATTCGGCTGCTGCAAGTTCTCATGGCCCAGCGCTGTACCGGGCATGAGTGAGCTTTTTGTGCTCCTGCCTGGCCCTGAGCCGCTCCCTGAATGGCTGCTGTGAGCGCTCATGAGTCCCATGAGAATTCACGGTAGCCATTCAGCGAGCGGCTCAGCATCAGGAAGGAGCACAGAAAGCTCACTCCTGCTCAATACACCACTGGACCACAAGAACTTGCAGCAGCCATTCAGAGGGGCTCAGCGTAGGGCAGGAACATGGAAATATTTTCCCTTTCGTTTAAAGCTTTTAGAATCTAACAAAACTCTAGATCAGTTTTTTTTCCACAGAGTTCCTACCTGTGGCAGAGATCAAATAAGGACAATTGTAAGTAAGGAAAGTGTCTTTCTCTCAACATTCATAACATAGATTATTTTATTAAATCAGACACTCCCTTTTTCTACTTATTGGTCCTCATAGACAGTCACTCTCTCAAGCAAACAGCAATTATCCATAAACGCTTCTACTCTTCATCACCATAACCATTATAGAAATTAACTCAATTACCCCATTCAACCCACCCTAAAACTACTAGGAATAACGATAGATAGATGCTGCACCATGCAACCACAAATCAATAAAACAATACAGAAATCATTTGCAGTTATGAGAAACTTAAGACAAGTTCGAAAATTCTTCAATAGAACACAATTCCGGCTCTTAGTGCAATCCCTAGTCCTAGGTCTTTTTAGATTATTACAACATTCTCTACCTCCCCTGCCCAGCAACAATGATAAAACAACTACAAGCAATCCAAAACACAGCACTGAGACTTATATATTCATTGAGGAAACATGACCACATCACAGAGGCATACCTCAACTCACACTGGCTTCCAATTCCGGCAAGAATACTATTCAAATTCTTCTGTCTACTATTTAAAACCATAAACGGCAACAGCCCAACCTACCAGAACAACCGCCTCATCCAAACTGCATCAACTAGACACAAGAAAACCCATACTCCATTCACGCACCCTCCAATCAAAGAAGTCAAATGGAAAAAAAAACTATATGATGGCCTCCTAGCCACATAAGCAGCAAAATTTGACAACCAAATCTCCAATCTACTAATTATGACCTCAGACTACAAAACATTCAGAAAAGAAGTAAAGACGCTACTTTTCAAGAAATTCCTGCAAATTACTTAATACCGCTAGCTCCTTCCCAGTTCCCCAATGCAACCTCATCTACTCTTTATCTTCACTAGAAATTACCAGATATCTTCTTCTTGTAATATGTTTTTTGTAATTCTTTGGTAATCTGCCTTGAACCGCAAGGCAATGGCGGAATAGAAATCTCTAATGTAATGTAATCACTGCGTCAGTTACTCACCAACTGAACTTGCAGCAAGCTTCCTGACTTGTGCAGCCAGACTCATGCATTAAGATTCCAGGGAAACCTCATGCTTGCACATTTCGCGACCTTAGAATTACAGGGTTCTAAGTGACAATTTTCAGTATTTTTAACTTCAATGACTTCCGGGTTCTATCTGATATGTAGATGTTACAACACTCACGAGGATTTATTGCAACTTAACCGTTCCTTCATTTCATAAGGAATTACATGGTTCTATGTACAGAAATTAGTCTATGCATGGGATTACAAGGTTCTAACTGTGAGCCAACTTTCGGTACAGTTAGAACCATGTAATTCTAAGGTCTCGATTTACAGAATTATCTTGCTGGATAATATTAAAAAGTTAACCCCTCTTTTACTAAGGTGTGCTCTGCTTTTTAGCACGCAGTAAATATTAGCACGCGCTAATCACTTACTAAACGCTAATGTGTGCATGTTATCCTATGGACGCATTAGCGGTTAGCACATGCATTGATTTAGCGCACCTTTGTAAAAGAGCTTAGAGCACCTTTGTAAAAGAGGGCCTAAATCTTTTTAACAACTATGTCAGGGCTCTCCTGCCCTAGGCCAGCTATAATATATATATATTTATTTGTAACCACTGGTTACACTATCCAGAATTTCATATTTGACTGTAAATGATTTTACAATAATATATTTTAAGATGAAAGGGAAACATGAAGTATCACACTAAAAAAACATAATCAGCTATCTTAAAAAATTTTGAAATACACATTTCCTGACATCCTCTATGTAAACACACAAGCCTTTTGTATTTTTTGCCCAGTTTTTACTCATTTCTTAAGTTTGGGTCCTGTTTTCAAAGCAGACAAAAACCAGGCAAGGGACAGAAGAAATAGCCTTGTAAATATAGCCAATTGTTTAGGGACATTCAAATAAAAATACGGCATGCAGATATTAATTGTTGTACCTGTTGTACAATCCAGCTAATCATTAGGATTAAATGCCTTTGCCACAATATATGATTATGCACACATAACATTCTAATAACCAGTTGTAAAATTAATTACATCTGCATCTGCCAAGGGGTTTCAAGAGATTCATTTGCACTTGTTGACTGCATATTAAATTAATTAGGAAAACATCTTCAGATTCAACAGTATCATAATTTACATCAATGGAATCATTTCACTACTTTTGAACTGCCCCTCTGCTTTGGATCTGAGGTTCATTATGGAGACAATTGTAAACAGATATGTGACATTTGCAAATGTAAAAAGCCTATTTACACTTTATAAACTATTATGATTTTTAATACTAGGTATTACTTATGTTTATGTGCACTGAAATGTAGATTTTTTTAAAATGTATTTTTTTAAATTTATGCAATCTAAAATCTACATTTAAATCATAACTATTTATAGCCAAGTAAAAATAAATAAATAAATAAAGGCAAATTTATATATCCTTTTCAAGTCCATTCTATATGGAGTGGAGCTGGTTAAACTTCTGAAGGTAATTTTTATAAAAATAAAAGAAATAAAAAGCAGAACCGCACTCTTTAAAGTTTCCTATAAACCAAGAACAGGAGCAGTAAGTGTCACAAGAATTATTTTAGGAAATTGGTCAAGTTTGCAGGATTAAAAAAAAATTATAACAAACATATTTATATTATTAATTTATTGGGACTTATTGACTGCTTTTATCACCCAATTAGTGCATATGAAGGGGTGCTGAAAAGTTATCCGCCCAATCAAGAGAATGACATGAATATGGTTCAATCAGTGATCTGAAACAATGTCAAAACATAGAATTTTGTTTCTGCAAATTGCCACTTGTGAAATAAGATAACACTCTTTTAACCTACAGTGACAAAATAACTCTTAGATTTAAGAGGAAGTTGGTTGGTTAAGCTGAGAACTTTTCAGCACCCCCTCATAACAGTGGTAACAAGACCAAATATAAAATAAATATAATGAAGGAGGTGAACTCAAATTCAGCAAACTGAAACTTAATAATTCTTGTAGGACTACAATGGAACTGTTTCAATAATTATTAACAGCACTGAAATTCAAGTAGCAGAGATGTAATACAATGTCAACATAATACTTATGAAACACCTAATAAACACATATTAGAACATTCAAATAACATAGATATGATACTAATGCTGTTCTACAATAAAGATTATCATATAGCTGAGCGGCCAAGTGCAGATATTAGATGGGGATAAGATGGGTGGAACAGAGTCCGTTGGAATAAACAGACGGATAGCTAAACTCAAAACAAGTTGTTTGCACAGTTTAGTTAAACAAGATATAAGGAATTGATCTAAGTTGCAGTGTGTGTATCAAGCTAGTCCTGGTGCAGAATGAGTGCATAGTCAGTCACCCTATGTATTAAAGACTTGGAAGAAGAGCCATAGGTTGAGCCAGCCCTTCTGTTCTCACAGGGTCCCCCAGATCTTTCCTGTGGGAAAGGATGCTGTACCTTAAAACAAAGATACATGAGCACATATGGTATGAATCCATCATACATTAATTCATTGTTCTGTCTATAGGAGACCTACCTCCTGAAGGCTTATCCCTTAATACATTTATTCTAGACAAGAACAGGTATAAGTTTGAGCTGCTTTTTTTCATTGCATGAGCAGAAATTTGGGACATTTCTATATTTTCCTATAGAAAATCATGATAACCATTCTTTTTTTCCTTTCCATTTTAAATACATATCCCATTCAATCAAGAGCTTTCAAAAAATAACATTTCTGCAGGCTTCTAGCTGCTTTTGAAGTGGCAGTATTGCTTTCTGTACCAGAAAGAACAGTATCTCTCTTTTAAAAAGCACTTTGGCAGACTTTTCTATCATCCATACACAGACTCTTCATTTCTTTCATACTCCATATCACATCCTCTCTCAGAAGCAAATGGTACTTGTACTGTGCATATACTATACACATGCTAACTCGGAAATCATGCTCACATACCACTAGACCTATCAAAGATGACACAGCATATCAAACTCATGGAAAATAACTTTCATGCCACAAGAGGAATAAAAAAAGGTTTTCTAGAGTTTAGATGGCAGGTCCCTGTAGTCCTTTTCTCAGAGATGGTGGGCCTTCTCTTTTGGTGATTCTGCCCACACAAGAGCTTGCAGAAGGCCTCATCAAGGTTTCCACTTGTTTCCCTAGTTCTAAACTATTGGGAAAGATCAGCTAAATGAAGACAGTAGTAGAGAATGACATGGTAACAAAATTCATCATCGTTCCTGTCCCTGCTGATAACCGTGGAAATGGGCAGCAACATGGCAAATGAGGTTCATCGTGGATAAGTGCAAAGTGATGCAAGTCAGTAACAAAAATCTCATGCATGAATACAGGATGTCCAGGGCGGTACTTGGAGAGACCTCCCAGGAAAGAGACTTGGGTGTTCTGATCGACAAGTTGATGAAGCCGTCTGCACAATGTCCTGCAGCAGCAAAAAGGGCAAACAGAATGCCAGCAATGATAAAGAAGGGGATCATGAACAGATCAGAGAAGGTTATCATGCCGTTGTACCGGGCCATGGTTCGTCCTCACCTGGAGTACTGCATCCAGCACTGGTCACCGTACATAAAGAAAGACATGGTACTACTTGAAAGGGTCCAGAGAAGAGCGACTAAAATGGTTAACGGGCTGGAGGAGTTGCTGTACAGTGAGAGATTAGAGAAACTGGGCCTCTTCTCCCTTGAAAAGAGGAGACAGAGAGGGGACATGATCAAAACATTCAAAATACTGAAGGGAATAGACTTAGTAGATAAAGACAGACTGTTTACTCTCTCCAAGGTAGAGAGAACAAGAGGGCACTCTCTGAAGTTAAAAAGGGATAGATTCCTTACAAACGAAAGGAAGTTCTTCTTCACCCAGAGAGTGGTGGAAAACTGGAATGCTCTTCTGGAGTCTGTTATAGGTTTCCTCTGTGGGGATGAGAACGGTGACAAATTTTGGTACCATGTTATTCTCTAGTCAGTAGGATGGATGATAATCAATGGTGTAACGAGGGTGAGCGGTGCCAGGGGCAGTAATGCAACTCCTCTGCCCTGTTCCCCACCCCCCCTGCTGCACACACTTTCTCCATACCTTTTTAACTTTGGTGTGAGCAGCCACCAACTTGCTGCCCACATCGGCTTTGGTGCTTTCTCTGAAGTTACATTCTAGGTGCGGGTCCTGGAAGTGACATCAGAGAGAGCGTTGAAGTTGATGTAGGCAGCATGTTGGTGGCTGCTCACGCTGAAGTTAAAAAAGCATGGGGGAGGGGAAGGGATGGGGTGCACATGGCAGGGGGAGGAGTGGGAAGGGGGAGCAGAAAGGAGGAGGGATGCCAGCACACACATGATAACACATGAATGATTAAGTAGTTTCCAGTGATGTGGCCATGTTTTTTTCTCAGTTAAGCAATGGTTAATAGTCAACAGTAGCGTGCTTAAAGGGGGGGGGGGTGAGTCTGCCCTGGGTGCATGCTATAAAGGGGTACAGCCAGCATACCAAGTCTGGAACCTCTTGCCCTACTCTGCTGCTTTCCAGATCCAGCAGCAGTAGTAAACTTTAAATTCAGTAACCACAGGACCGTCCTGCACCTCCCTGTGTTTTCTGGTCCAACCCCTCCAACGTTGCTTCCTTGTTCAGCAGCAGATCTAGTAGCTGTGGGAGGTGCAGCAAGGTCCCGCAATGACTGCATTTAAGTTTACAGCTGTTGCTGCTGGTTTGAGAAGCATATATGAGCAGTGGGGAGGTGAGAGGGCAATATACTGGATTGCATTGGGGTGGAGAGAGAGAGAAGGGAGTAGGAAACTGGTATGGAAGGATGGTGGAGGGAGATAAAGGGGGAAAATGCTGATGGAAGAGGGGTGGGTGGAGAGAGAGGAAGGGTAGACATTGAATGTTAGTGGGGAGGGAGAGCCTATGATGGATGGAAGTGGGGATGGGAGAGAGAGAAGTGAGCAAATGCTGGATGGAAGTGGGGAGGAGAGAAAGAAGGGAGTAGACATTGAAAGGAAGTGGAGAGAGGGGACAGACACTGGATGGAAGTAAAGAAGATAGAAAGAGGAGAAGATGCTGGATGGAAGGGGTAGAGAAAGAGGGCACATGATGGAAGTAAGGGATAAATAAAAAGGGCACATGGTGGATGGGGGAAGAAGATAGAGTTAAAGAAATACTAAGGGGTGTGAGGGAAAGAGGTGGCAAGCTGTAGACAGAAACAGTGAAAATGGAAATTGAGGACTGGATAGTAAGAATTTAATCTGGACAGATGCAGAAAATAAATTGAGAAAGAAGACAAGGGAAAGGAAGGAAAGGGAAGGGAGAGGAGAGGAGAGAGTGAAATGCCAGATTATTGGGGAGAGGTATGGAGAGGGAAGGGAAGGAGAAGAGTGAGATGTGAGATCATTGGAGGAGGGGAGGGAAGGGAAGAAGATGGATGCCAGACCAATGGGGATGGAGGGAGAGATGGAAGGGGTAGGCAGACAGTTTCTGGAAGGGGCATAGAAGGAGAGAAGATGCAATATAGAAGGGTCAGAGAAGTGGCAGACATTGAATGGAAGAGAGTGATGAGAAGATGAGGAAAGCAGAAACCAGTGAAGACAAAGGTAAAAAAAACAACTTTTTTAAATTGTAGCTGTGTTGCTAAATATTTATAAACAGAAAATGGAAATAAGGTGATCCTTTTATTGGACTAATTGTAATACTTTTTTTGACTAATTCAAGACCCAAACCTCTTTCCTCATGTCAGAACAAGATAGCGTAACAGCAGTATGCGGGGTGAATGTATCCATTCTTTGGAAGCTGGCCAATGAAAATAGATACTGTTGGAGTCTATATGGGCTTGGGGGGTCGGATGGGGGCATGCTTCTGGTGGGGGTGGGGAGTTCCAGCTTGAGGGATTGGGCATCCCTCCTGCCAATGATCTTAGGGGTGGGTGGGATGTGTTTGGCGGGAGGGACTAGGCATCCTTCCTGTCGATGATCTTAGGGGTGGGGGGTTTCCAGTAGGAGGGACCAGGCATCCCGTGATCTTTGGGAGGGGTGGTGGGGGTTCTGGTGGGAAGGACTGGGCATACCTATTTCCAGCAGATTATCAGGATGGGAGTGGCAGGAGGAATTTGGCACTCCTCCTGCCACAGACATTCAGGAGCTGGGGGGGGGCTTTGGGGGTTCTTGCAGGATGGAATGGACATCTCTCCTGTTGTTATCTTTGTGGTGGTGGTGGTGGTGGTGGTGGTGGTGGGGGGGGTTTCCCTGCCATGGCTGCTAAACTGATCACGGCTGCGATCAGAACAGTGGCTGCATCTATTTGAAATGTAGACCAGCATTTTGCTGACCTACATTTCAAGTACCTATCATGGCCTTAGGGAGATGACTAGGGCTGCATAAGCTCACCTAAGGCCACTTCTGGGTGAAACCATGCCCATGCCAAGCCTTGGGTGTACTTAGGTGGCCCTATACATTTCCCTAAGCTCATGAAGATGCCTACAATGTAGGCAGCCTGCATCGGGGTGTTTTTTTTAATATGTGTCCCAATTGGCTGGTTAGACAGTGGTAGGACGTCTACCACTGCCTACAATCAGAACACCATTTATAGAATTTGCCCCATTGTGTCTGAATTCAATGAAACATGGGAAATTCACATGGGATCTCTTAGGAAGAGGAGGAGATAGTGGATGCTGAAGATGGGCAGACTAGATGGAATATTTGACCTTTCTCTGCTGCTATGTTTCTATGTTTTGTGTGATCAAAATTGAAGTGGATGATCCATGATAGCAAGAGATGAGTCTCACATGAAAGAGATTGATGAACTCATGGGACAATTGAAGGATTGTTCAAAGTGTTAAATTTGTAACCCTGAAAAATTTGAAGGAACAATTGAGAATAGTTTGAAAGCAGAAGAAAGTTTTGTTGCAACATGATAAAAGCTAGGCCTCATAGAGGCAATTTTGAAGATTGTCCTAAGAGTCTTACCCCAATCAAGACTTAGTGGAAAGAACCATGAGCAACTGGTGAAGAGATAAGATATGCAGTTCTTTTGAGATGACTTTCAAAAACTTGTCCTTCATTGACAGAAATCTAATCTAATCTAGGATTTGTGGATCGCTCTATGCCTATAAAGGTTCAAGGCAATTTACAATTATACAAGAGCCCATACAACCATGGGGAGTGTACAGAATAGCCGCAGTAGTGGATTACAATGAAGAAGAAAGCTTACAAACAAGAGCCGATGTAGCAAGGGGAGCTTACAAATAAGACATTGCAGGAATTAGTAGACAAAGAATGACATGAAGAGTATGTGGACGGTCAATGCAATAAGTTTAAAGCGTTATGAGCTAGGTAGGATTGGGAGTCAATAAGAATCATCCTGCAGATAGGTGGCTTTTGTAGATAAATGTTTTCAATTTTCTTCTGAAACCCAGGTAGTTTGGTTCTAATCTAGTATCTGTTGGGAGGCTGTTCCAGTTTTTTAAACGAGTTGAATATTCATTTGTATCTGACACTTTTTAGTGAGTTGAGGATTCTAGCAGATGCGAGCCAGAGTTCAGAGAAGATGTGAGTTATCACCTTTGCTGAGTATGAGTGACGTGTATAGCATGAAGTAGATTCTAAGTGCTATGAGTAGCTGATGTAGCTTGTGAAGGTGGTTAGATATTGTATCATATTTTCTTAAGTGGAAACTGCGGTAACGTGGCAAATGGTGGCAACTATGTAGGAAAATAAATGCATGTAATAAAAAAGCAAGTTTCAAGCTTTATTTTTGTTTTTTTATTCATTACAGTATCTTCATTTAAACAAAAGTTATGGAAGTGGAGGCATCACTTTTCATTTAAGCCTTGTAATAAGGGTGAATGAAATAAATCTTTTTTTTAATGGGAACTAAACCTGTTTTTCAGCTTCTAAAGCCCTATGCTTTAATTTTAAAACTGCACCAGCAGTCCTCCCTCATGCTTTCACAGTCTTGTTTATATTTTTGACTAGGCCTGTGTCCTTGTCTGGAGAACTACTTAGTATTTGTTAGCACTTTCTAAAGCTGACAGTGAAGGTAAAGCAAAATATCAAACTGTGCCAGTTTGTCGTCTTCAATTAATTGGAATTAATACCTAATGAAGTAAGCCAAGTGAAAATAGTACAATTTATAATAAATTAAGATAATGGATAACCTTTTCTGTTTAATTCTTAGAGTTATACCTTCTAGTTGGCCTCCAGCAGAGTGTACGGTACTATATTAATTCTTTTTCTGCGGAAGCTTTTCAACTGCAGATTGTAAATTACAGAAACATTTTTAAAACATTGTTGTTCATGTAGAAGATGCTTGAAACTTTGGGCTCCTTTTATGAAGGTGCGCTACCGGTTTTATCGCACGCACCGGATTAGTGCGCGCTAGCCAAAAATCTACTGCCTGCTCAAAATGAGATGGTAGCAGCTAGCGCGTGCTATTCTGCTCGTTAAGCCCCTAGTGCACCTTCGTAAAAGGAGCCCTTAAACTATAGCATATGTTTTTTAGGCAAAGATTTTAGAATGTGCTATGAAAGCTTACTTAATTAGTTTCTGTATAAAGACACCTTGTCAATGTCCAACATACTGAAAATGTCATATACTGTAGATGAAAGTCCAGGTGTTTTGATTGTTACAGAGCTTTGTGGTTAAATATTGGAAAGGATAAGTGATGACGGTGAACTGTATAGGAATATTGCAGGCTCTTCAAGATCAGGGATCAGGGAGTTTAGGGATGAGTTATTTGATATCAAAAGGGGGGATTGGGATAGGGGAGGGGTTACAGTTGTCACTGTGGTATGATTGAAATTATTCCAACTAAGGTATTGGTCCTTTTAAGAGGATCCCCAGGAACATTAAGCCACATGCATACCAAGTTTTGCTGTAAGTGCAGCTTCTTGTTTGCAAGTCTGAACAAAATCCAAAAGTATCAGCATACACCAGTCAGTGCTTGTTCTTCTGTGCCTAAATATGAGCCTTATAAAAATTGCTTACACATAAAATTTTTGCAAGACTAATTTTTAGGCACAGAACAAGAACTGATGTGTACTTTCATTTTCACTTTTAAACCTTGCAGTTACTTTCTTCTAGACGAAACCGGCAATTAAATTTGAAAGATTGGCAATAAATAGGGTTACCAGATTTTACTTTAGTAAAATCCGGACCCCCTAGACCTGTTCCCAGGCCTGCCCAATTCCACCCATCCCCACCCCATTACACCCCAGTCCCATCCCCTGCTGCCTGCTCTCGTTGGGAAGGAGGGCATCCGCGCATGTGTGGATGCGACGCGATGATGTCACGTGCATACACACATGTACATGAAATTATCACATGGCGTCTGTGCACGCATGGATACCCTCCTGCCTGACACGATTTCTCGAAGAATCTTGTCAAAACCCAGACAAAGTTCTGTGTTTTGAAAAGCCTCCTCAAAAAGGAGGACATGTCTGGATTTTCGCAGACATCTGGTAACCCAACACAAAACTTTCTATGCTATCTCAGACACCCTAATGAAAAATTTGGTTGTGCCTGATTGCATCAAAAAAGTGAGTGGCATTCTTTCTGCATTGCATGGAACACCTTTAATTAGCTTATCATTATACATTCTAATACAGTGAGTATTATGTCTTCCAAGCAAGTTAATACCCGCACACAAATCCGCTCTTCATTGATCGATGTGTACAACCTATGTTCAACCAGCATCCTGGGTCAGACCAATGGTCCATCTAGCCCAGGGATCTCAAAGTCCCTCTTTGAGGGCCGCAATCCAGTTGGGTTTTCAGGATTTCCCCAATGAATATGCATTGAAAGCAGTGCATGCACATAGATCTCATGCATATTCATTGGGGAAATCCTGAAAACCCGACTGAATTGCGGCCCTCAAGGAAGGACTTTGAGACCTGTGATCTAGCCCAATATCCTGTTTTCACAATGACCAATCCAGGTCACAAGTATCTGGCAGAAAGCCAACTCATCATCATTCAACATACGGTAGCCCCACAGCTAAGTTCACCATTGGCCCCAGAGTGTCTCCTTGTTTGGGATCTAACCTGGAAACCTTTAGAACTCCTGCTAAAGGATAAGGAATTATGTTATTCTTCAGCAAATATTTCTGAACCACATGAGATGGTTTTTTTGGTGGGGTTTTTTTTGCATTACATTGGTATTTATGAATCACTAATATTCCCCTTAAGAAGTTCTATGCAATTTACATGAAGAAAAGATATTGGTCCTATCCAGGAGATTACATTGTTACATTCAGTGCTTTCTTAGGGGTCACAATCTTTATATGGGGTCATGGCATCATGGTACATGGAATGGAGTTAAACACAAGAATACAAGAATTACTGCTGCTGGGCCAGACCAGTGGTCCATCATGCCCAGCAGTTCACTCACACGGTGGCCCCCAGGTCAAAGACCAGTGCTCTAAATGTGTCCAGTTTAGCAGGAACTTGTCCAACTTTGTCTTGAATCCCTGGAGGGTGCTTTCCTCTATAACAGACTCCGGAAGAGCATTCTAGTTTTCTACCACTCTCTAGATAAAGAAAAAACTTCCTTACGTTTGTACGGAATCTATCCCCTTTCAATTTTAGAGAGTGCCCTCTCCTTTTCCCTACCTTGGAGAGGGTAAACAATCTGTCTTTATCTGCTAAGTCTATTCCCTTCAGTATTTTGAATGTTTTGATCATGTCCCCTCGCAGTCTCCTCTTTTCAAGGGAGAAGAAGCCCAGTTTCTCCAGTCTCTCACTGTACGGCAACTCCTCCGGCTCCTTAATCATTTTAGTTGCTCTTCTCTGGACCCTTTCGAGTAGTACCTTGTCCTTCTTCATGTATGGCGACCAGTGCTGGATGCAGTGCTCCAGGTGAGGGCGCACCATGGCCCGGTACAGCGGCATGATAACCTTCTGCGATCTGTTCGTGATCCCCTTCTTAATCATTCCTAGCATTCTGTTCACCCTTTTCGCTGCCACTGCACATTGCGCGGACACATTCATCGACTTATCGATCAGAGCTCCCAAGTCTCTTTCCTGGGAGGTCTCTTCAAGTAGAGCCCCGGATACCCTGTATTCTTGCATGAGATTTTTGTTACCAACATGCATCACTTTACACTTATCCACGTTGAACCTCATTTGCTATGTCGATGCCCATTTCTCGAGCTTGATTATGTCACATTGCAGATCTTCGCAATCCCCCTGTGTCTTCACTACTCTGAATAACTTCGTATCGTCTGCAAATTTAATCACCTCTCATCGAAAGAGTGGTGATCCTTGAAGGATGCCGCAGATTGCTTTCCAGCTTCTGGAGAATGTTCTATCTTTCCAGACGAGGTATTTCCTATTTTGTAGGACATCTTTGAACCAGCTTAGAACAATGCCCTCAATGCCTATTTCATTTACTTTGGTTAGATGTAGGTGGTTGTTGACCGAGTCAAAAGCAGCTGATATATCAAGTTGGAGTAGAACTGCCTGGTGTCCAGTGCTTAAGGTTTGTTTGATTTTGTTGGTTAAAGTTAATAGAAAAAGTTCTATGCTATGTTGTGAGTGAAACCTGAATTGTGAGGGATGGAGGCAGGATAATTTTTTGATGTAAGTTGAGAGCTATTGCAGACTTGCACTTCTAGAAGTTTAGCAAATTTAGGGATGCCGGCGATGGGTCTGTAATTTGAAAGATTTTAGAGATCTGTGTTTTGGGTCTTGGTAATAGGAGTGAAGGGTAAGGGCAATATGACCCATTTGAGGTGGTAGTTGGCCATGCTGTAGTAGGTTATTTAGGAGTTTGGTCAGCCAGAATATGATGTGATCTGGGGCGTCTACTAATAAACAAGTAGGGCATTTGTTAAGGATGTTGCTACAAGCGGATAGTAGGTGCCTACATGATTTAGGAACCTAAATTTAGGGGCCTCTTGTAGAATTTGCCTCCAAGAATTAACTAAAGTCAATTGGAGCTGTGTTGTTTAAATAAAATATACATATAGTTAAAACACTTGTAAAACAAATCTTGGTGATGGTTTCTGTTGTATAAATATAAAAAAAGAGATCAGGCATTAATAATAAAGTGGGTTACAGAAAGAATGTGAATCTTGGCACAATTTGTATGTTTTGTGCATTTCTTTCAAGGTTTACTTTGCTCTCTATATAATGATGTTAAGTATTTATTATTTATTTATTCATAACAGCTTTTGTGTTATATTATGTGACCTGTTAGTGAGACATGGTTTATTGTATTTTATATTAAAGCTAAGCTCCTGAATCAGCCCATGGAGGGTGAAATATGACTGTGCTGGGCAGTATTTTAATCTACTATAATAAAGTGATTTTTTAAAAGACTTTTTCCACTTTGACCACGTCTACCTCTACAATTTCCTTCCAAATGCAGAATCTGCCACCCCCATAAACATGACAAAAACTCTGGCTGCCAGGAATAAGCTATTATAGACACATTTCTTGTGAAAAGGTATTTATTTACAGTGCACACAACAGTGAAAACCTCTCTCCCTTCCCCCACCCATTGCGCATGATAGTAAATTTTTGGGAAAGGTAAAAGTAACAGAAATAAAAGCCCAGGTGTGAAGAAAAAAAGCAATACTGCACCCTCCCCCTGAGAAATTACACATATCCTGTATGGAAATGTGGCATTAATCCAAAATTAGCTGTCTAGCATCACACATGTCTGTGCCTCAATCAGAAGTGTCATCCAACAGTGAGGTGGAGGATCAAAAACAAGAAACATGGGATGGATCTGCATGGTAAAACTTGAATAACAGAAAATGAGATTCCCCAGCAGCAATTTGTCCCTTTAAGCAGTAGAGAGGGAGTTCTGGGCCAAATGCGACCCTACAGGGTTCCCTCTCATGGGCACATTCACTTGCACCATGGAGGCATGTGCTGGTGCATTCCTAGCTGGTAGTGGGCTTGTCTACCTTGCATAGAGGCATCTTACTATCTCCCATTGTTAGTGACTTTACATGTCCATTAAGATCAAGTTTCAAGTTTAATATAAATTAGATATACCACCTATCAATCTTCTAAGCAGTTTATACATAATAAAAACAGAGAAACAGGGGAAACACATTATAACATACAAGACTTACTGTGACAATAGGTTTGAAGGGAGGAAATACAATTCCAATAGGAGAGAGAGCCATCTAGGGGAAATACAAAAGATCTGGAAAGACCAAGTCCCTTGCACATTGGGCTAACTAATTATATAATATACCCATCAAGGGACCAACAGAAAAGGAAGCATACAACTCTGACAGATGCTTAGAAGCCTGAATTCTATAAACAATGCTGCTGGTTAGGTGCTGTTTTTAATTGGTTTGTCTTTAATCAACATGTTAATTGATCACATAATTTAACAGCAATTAAAATCTCATTTAAAAAAAGGGTGGTACTTCTACAAATGACACCAGAGTCACAACTCCAGAGGCGCCTAAGGGTAAATAGGCATGGTTAACACTAGAAATACCTTTAGGCATTGGTCAGTGCCTCCGTAGTTGTGATTCTCATCACAGATAGGTGCCAGAAATGTAGGCTTTGAAAACCCTGGCCTACATTTCTGGTGCCTATCTGTGACACAGCCACAATTCTATAAACAGTGCTGTCGTGTGATTGACATTTGATCTGCCGAATGCGGCGCTGTTTATAGAATCCGGGCTACAAGATATATCAGGATTCATTTTAAAAACAGAAATGAGGAAATGATCTCAATAATTGGAATTTGAGAAACAGGTGTAAGGTGAAGCCTACAGTGCAAGCTACAGTGATCCATACTGTATAAATGAACAGAAAGGAATTCAAATGAGAAGCAAGTTGCAGACTGCCCTACCATAATTTATTGTCATTCAGAAATAAAGCATCATTGATTGTAGTTAATTCAGGGCAAAACAAAATTCCTTCTTAAGAAGATCTTGCGTGCTGTATTTCTGCTGGAAGGAAGTTTAGGAACAAAATTAACAACTAATGAAAAAAACAAGGAAGTTCTACTTAGGAACTCTACCAAATCTAAATTATAGTGGTGCTGCCACATATACCTCTATTATTGTACCATATGGAGCTATTTTTTGTATTTATTGCATTCAAGCTATGTTAGATTATATGTTTTCTGGCTTTAGTACCATACTTTTCATTTACACTGCATAGTAAATTCCAGAGCAGATGTCCATTCGATATTCCCATTAGACTTGCATGCTAGACTTATGTTAGTTGTCAATGTATTCACCCTGGGGACATTGCCTCCATGATTTTTCAACTATTTATCTAGAGGTGTGATATGCTAACTAATTTAACTCTACGTCATTCATTGTATCTCTGTTTACATTTGGTCTTTTTTTTATTACTGTTATACTGTTAATAAAATTGTAAGTTTTATGTTGAATTATACCTGCTGTACATCAGGCTTGGGTGAGACACTTCATGCAGATAAATTGGACCCCTCCATCACCAACCTACTGACAGCTTCAACTGACCTCAAAGCTTTTCGAAAAGAAAATCAAAACCATACTATTCAAGAAATACATCCTAATTTCCTAACCACACTCTTCCCCCCTCTCTCTCCCCTTCTTAGGATCCTCCCTTCAAAATGTGATTTAGACCTAACGCCTTTAACTGTATTCCTCTTCCTGAAAATGTATTAGGCCCTTCGTCGTTAATTGTATTCCTATTCCTGGAAATGTCCAGTTATCTTTTTGTTGTAATCCGCTTAGAACTGCAAGGTACAGGCGGAATAGAAGTCATTAATGTAATGTAATGTAATAAAGGTGGCTAATAAATCTCAATAAATAAATACATATTGGTTATAATTCTCGGAAATAAGCTTCACAATTCTGAAATGATGCATTCAAAGTATGGATAGTAAAAATAAAATTCTCTCGTTCTTTGTATAGAGAAAATGCTGTTTTGGCTATCTTATCTTTTTAATACTGCTCCGTGTTTGTCTTACAATACAATGCCCTCATGGTCAACTGACTTGCCATGATATTCCTGAGTCTGGGACTGGTCTGGCAAGAAGTGCCTTTAGGCAGGTTCTATTGCTGCCTGATGCCCCTACCAGAGAATGACACAGGGACAAATTTGTCCCTATCCCCGCAGGATCTAACTCCATCCCTGTCCCGTTCCCACAAGTTCTAAACCCTGCCCTTGATCCATCCTTGCAAGCTCTGTCTTCATCTGCACAAGCCTCGAACACTTATGATTTTAAAGTATCCAAGACTTTAGACACAGAAAATGTTTTAGAAAATTGCCCCACCACAATCATCTTCTGTTCCACACTTGACCCACCCATTTATGTAACATCATTCACAAACCCAAATCCCTCCATCTTGAATATAGATAATCCTGCTCAGGATAGGATTAAATTTTCCCAAGTATCACATGTTTCCTAGATGAGATACAAAGACATTTTTAAATTATCTTTTTTGATCAATCATGGAAGCTAACCTATGCCACCTTATTTCTTCTACTCTATCATATTATATTGATAGGAATATGAAGGACATGTAAAGAATGAGGTTTTAAAACTTCTCTGTAATTTCATGACCCACTAGAAGAAACAGCATTGAAACTGCTGCATCACATTAATGGATAGGATAGGTCCTATCCACTACAAATGTAAATGGGGTCCTACTCTGTTGGACAGGGGTTCCTTAGGGAAAGGAGGAGATAGTGGATGCTGTGGATAGAAAGACTGGATGGGCCATTTTGGCCTTTATCTATTGTCATGTTTCTGTTGTTCCTGAGAAAGGGGTGGTCCCAAAACCAAACTCAGAAGAACCTCTCTGGAATGCCGGAAATTGAATGAGAAATTAGGCATTTTATATCTGATTTGCAGAGTGCCGACATTTATCAAAGACACCATTAGTGCAGCAAAGATAAGTGCTTACATTTTTGAACTTCTGTGCAGTGTAACTTGAAAGTATTTTGAATGACTGGCTCTTTGTAACTATAATTATTATTATTTAATTATTTGATTATTTTTCACTCTATCACAAATTTCACTTTATTTTGTACACACACGGACAGCCCAATGATGGTGTAGCATAGGTTAAATAGGCCCATGCACAAGTTAAATACAGAACGCCTGGCGCTCTTCTGACTTATACTTTCACACTGAGTACTCTCCATTTCAAACAAATTTGTGTAATGATTAATACTTAGCTTAGAGAGCCCAATTTCCTCAATCCTTTTTTTTTTTACTTTCTTCTTGTTTGTGAAGAACTATAAGGTAGGTTCTCTTTTTCTATATGATTTCAGTCAACTGCACTCAAACATATTGTTCAGACTCATCTGAAATCAAAATAAGAAAAATCTCACACAATATGTATTTTGAAACAGATAAAATTTACAAATCATTCAAAATTAAATAAAGTTGCATTATCTCCCCATAGTTTGGGGAGAAGGTTGGCAAGGTCCCAAAGCTTTTTTTTTTTTTTTTTTAAGGAAGTGAAGAGGGCATTGGAGGTACTTTTCCAATTTCTGGGGCCTCTACCTGGAGAGAGAGCTCCAACATGTCATAGTAATTTTGAAAGAGAAAATAGGAATTGCAATGAGGAGGTTGCTCAGTCAATAGAATACAGCTAGTGCAAAGCAGGAGAAAAATCACACCTCTAGTCTCTAGCATAATTTGGAATGTGTGCATATAGTTTATTGGCTGCATGCTTAAACTTTTTTTTTGTAAACATGCATAATGAGAGATTTATAATTTTAGCATAGAACAGTGGTCTGTGGGCAAATGGATTGCATCAAGTATCAAAAAAAATGGAAAAACAGGTTAATGCAGGTTCTGGCATTGATTATATTGGTTATATTGGTACATCTTGTTTCTGGTTGTGACATTCTGAAGTCAAAAGGCTGGTATAAAAAAAGGCTAGATAAGATAGGATGGCTCATCTACCGGAAACTACCAGGACCTAACTTGATACTTTACTGTTCGGCATAATATATTGGATTGCAATATCAAAATGTTGCTAATTCTTCCATGGCAATATGAATGAGGGTGGGCCTGGAGTCAGGACAACCCAGAGCCATACAACAGGTGCAAGTAACGATAAATAGTATTTATTATACTCGTAAGAGTTGAGTAGGTATCCTGTTCAGTTTCCTGCTCCACGAGTGGAGGAAAAGTCAAACACAAAACTTAGCCTGTAAAATACAGCAATTTCTTTTGGTGGTCAATTTCTTTTGGTTCCTGCAGGGCCACGGCATACCTCATTGTCTCCCAACCAGCAGTAAGCTTTCCTTGTCTCTGGCATAGATCCCCAGAGTTATAAGTATAGTTTCAAGTTTAATAGTTTCTTGATATACTGTCTATCACAAATATCTAGACTGTTTACAATAAAGTAACTGTGATAAAAGAATAAAAAAAGAAAATACTCTATTTAAAATTGGGGGAATTTCACAGAAAAAAACAAGGCTAACATGAAACCAAGAGGAAAAAAGGGGGAAAGGGAAGCATAGTTACAATAAAGAGGGTAGGGGAAAGGGTAAGCACAACTGGTAGGGGTAAATTTTGCATCTCCAGGAGAAATGTACGAATTGTTATCATGTGTGAAATGCATCTCTGAAAAAAAACGATTAGTTTTGATTTGAATTTCATCAAGGAAGATTCTTCTCTAAGGTCCTGAGGCATTGCATTCCAAAGTTAAGGGGCCATAATGGAGATGATTGATTTGTGGGTTGTGTTGTAGACAATTTCGCGAATGGAAGGAATTATTAATAAATTCTGTGAGTTTGATCTGAGCATTCTTGAAGGAGAATAAGGGATAACAAGTGTATTGATGAATGCAGGGGTGTTTGAGAGCTTAGTTTTAAAAGTAAGAAAGAGTAGTTTGTAGGTAATACGATGGGGGATAGGTAACCAATGAGTGTCACGGAGTAAAGGAGTCACATGATCAAATCTTTTGGCTTTATGAATAAGACTCGTGGAGGGGCATAATCGAAAGGGACGTTTAAGTCCGTTTACGTCCATATCGCAAGTGGTCTAAAAGTTAAAAAGAGCCTAAGACACATTTTCGAAAGATACGTCCAACTTTTTTTTACTTTCGAAAATCGTCTAATTATACGTCCTGCCGATCTAATCGTTCAAGCCACTAAATCGTCTATCTTTATACCACATTTACATCCAACTTTCCGTCCAAGTCCAAAACACCTAGAACAAGCCCTGTTGGATGTGGGAGGGGTCTGCAAAGTGATGGACTGCACCCCCAGACATGCCACCTAAATAGTGGGGTATCTTACAGAGCACTGCTGTGAACTTCACAAAAAGGGTGCCATGACTTCTCCTCCCTACAGCTCCCTTATAGGTCATGATGAGCCTCCCCAAACCACCTCCAGAATCCCCTAGACCCACTTATCTACCACCCCAATAGCCCTTATGGCTGCAGGAGCCACTTATAAGCCAGTACAAAAGGGTTTGGGGGGAATATAGGGCAGTGCTCATGTTTCAGTATCAATGCAGTCATTACATGGGCTTATGGGCATGGGTCCTCCTCTCTATGGGTCCCTAACCCACCCCCAAGACGACTTAAGCTGCCTCTGGGCTGGATGACTAGGCTTTCCTATGCCAGGCGGCCAGGTGATGATGGTCTGGAGGCTGAAATTTAAAGTTGTGAATAAAATTTTTATGGGGGTAGGGGGGTTGGTGATCACTGGGGTTATGTGTTTGCAGTGCTTATCTGGTGAGTTTAGGTGGGTTTTTGTGACTTAAACCATGTTTTACATGGTCTAAGTCACAACGTCCAAGTTCCGACTAGGCTCTGTTATTAAACTTTCGGTTATACATGCTGTACGACTAAGTCTAAGCCGGCCCATGTCCCGTCCAACTCCCGCCTTCGACATGCCTCCCAAAACGCCCCGTTTAGCTTTGGACATTGAGCGGCACTATGAAGGCCTAGGTCATTTAGAAACACATCCAAAACCCGTTTTTATTTTCGGCGCTTGGACGTTTTTGAGAAATGTTCATCCAAGTGCCGACTTAGAACTGGTTTTGGATGTTTTTCTCTTTCGATTATGAGCCCCTCAGTGGTATTCTGGATGATTTGTAATAGGCCAGATTTCTCTCAGTTACACCTTGAATATAGGAATTAGTGCCTAGAAATCACTTAAGGTTGGCTTGCAACCAGTCAGATCAAAATTATCAATCTGTAAGGCTCCAAGTTGAACATTGCCTACATGGACTGTAGCAGTTGCAGGTCAAACAGTGGAGGCATATGCTGTGGGCCATTGCTTCTTCTCTCTGGGCCCCTCTTTAACCTCGCTGAGCCCTTGACTTTTATACTTTCTGGACCATGCTCTTCCTAGATCCACGCCTCCCATGTCACTTCCCCCTTGGGTGGGGACTATGAGTTTTAAAGTGGTTTTGAAACTGAAGGAGTATTTTTTAAGAGGAAATTGCAGCATTCTGTAGACTCCCTCATACCTTCCAATAGCTTCCAATAGCTACAGTAATTCAACTAGAAGCTACTCACTGGAAATATTATGCTTATCAAGTTCCTCTTCTTTGAAATGCTTCTGCTGTCTGACTGCAATGTGAAATATCATACCTTACATTCAGGAAGGGAACTCAAGACTCTTTCAGCATACCTTCTGCTCCTCTAATTGGCCATTTTTAAAGTTTCCCTCGAAAAGATGACATATTTTCAGAATCAGCGCTTACAAAGCAGCTGTCCCTAAGGTTTCTTGTATTGTTATAGATCAGTTTTCACCTATGAGCTGTCATTTCTTAGGCCCCCCTCATCTCAATAGTAAGCCAGTTTGGCTACATTTTCAGTACAGAGATTGTATGACAATTGTGTAAAATATAATTGGGTATTGGAGTGTTTGGATGATTTAATGTAAAAGTTATGACTACACTAGTGTACTAAGATGATCCTATTCCAGACATGGGCTAAACTACAGTCCGCGGGCCATATCTGGCCTGTTTAGTTTTTTAATCCAGCCCGTCAACCATCCGAACTCGCTAAAGTTAAAAGGGGATACACTGGGATTCAGAATTTCATATTTTACTTTAACCACCAGATGATGGCTAGACCAGCTTGATTGATGTAGGGTTTATATAATTGTGACAATTTGTATGAATTATTATTATAAGCATCTCAAGAATGGGGAAAGAAGCTCTGAACCCAAGCATAGAAACATACAAACATGATGGCAGATAAAGGCCAAATGGCCCTTCTAGTCTGCCCATCTGCAGTAACCATCAACTCTTTCTCTCTCCAAGAGATCCCACGTGCCTGTCCCAGGCCCTTTTGAATTCAGACACAGTCTCCTAACATGAGTGGCCAGGTACCTGAACTATGAAATCTCCCTAAAATCATAGGTTAGGGGTGTTGGGATGCCGCTAAGCTCTTCATTTACTTCCAATATCACAAATTAAAGCAACCTATACAAATTGTTTTTATCATTTTTAAGAAACTAGAGAATCCCTCCCCATATTATCGAGAAGGTAAGGCTGATCACAGCTGTCCATGCGCATGATAATGTCACCGTTAGCCTACTGCAATGCCCTGTACATTGGTCTGACAACTGTGAATTGATATTTAAAGGATTTAATGGGGTAGGAGACACTCCTGCCTAGTTAAACCTTGCTGAGCCGGCCGTACCTGATATTCAGTGGCACTTAATTTGATAGTGCTATTGAATATCCTCTCTGACTGCCAAAGCATTAGCCAGCTAGATTAGTGGATGGTCTAGGTAGGGGCGTGGGACAGAGCCAGCACTTAAGTGGTTAGTAATGAAATTCAGTCTGCTAACTGGTAAATGAGTGGATATTGTTAGGACAACTAAAAGGCTTTAATACGTAAGTATGATTACTAGATTAAATACTGTACATAAAATTTCTTGTTGAAATTCCAAAGCAGTTGCTGAGAAAATGACACAAACTCTAGGGGGTTACTTTATTTTGCCTCATCCTGTATATGTCCCTACCTGCATATATTTAATCAGACATTGTTTAAGATGTTTCATTTTATAATGGTGACATTTTATCATTTTTCTTTTATATAAATGCTATACTGTGTTGTTTTAATGAGCATGATACTGACACAGTATTTCATTGCTATTACTATAATTTGGCTATTTCTAATTTACCTTACTGTTCTCTTTGTATATTATGCTGGCATTGGTCATTTCACTATAGTTCTAATCTAATCTATTGATTTATATTCCAATTTCTGGTGAGGTCCAAGGCAGATAACACTTTAAGAGACCAGCTAAAATACTGTAGCTGGAAATGTGAGTAGCAAACAATTATATAAAATATTTTTTTAAAACTAAATCCCCCTTTTACAAAAGTGTAGCACGGTTTTTAGCACCTGGTGCGATGGCTAACAGCTTTTACACTCATAGGAATTCTATGAGCATCGGAGCTGTTACCATCGTGGCCAGCACTAAAAAAAACATGCTACGCTTTTGTAAAAGGGGGGGAGGGAGACAGAAAATACCCAAGGCCTTACTATTGCCCTAAACATTAGTGAAAAAGGAACATTTTCAAGTATTATAAAAATTAAAATAAGAACTTTGCAGTCTTGTAGCCTAAGGTAGGCTGCTCCTTAAATGTGCTGCTTGATCAAAAAGCGCTGTCTAATAATATTTTGAAGCATAGACCAATAACTGAGGGATAATGAAGTGTTAGTGTAGTTGATTATGTCTACTAACCAGCCATTCCCTAACCAGCATAGGTTAAGAGCAGGCTGGGGTGGAGTTCAGGCAGAATTAGGGCTATCAGGCTAAGTAACCACATGGCTCCAATTTTAAAAAGCCGTGGTAGCGATTCCTGTGTGGCAAATACGATGTAGCCCATTTAATTCCTATGGCCTGCATCATATTTACCACACTGGGACTTGCTATTACTTCTACTACTGCTATTTATCATTTATATATCACTGAAAAGCATATGCAGCTCTGTACATGCACATTTAACATGTAATAGATAGTCCCTGCACAGAAAAGCTTGCAATATAGTGGTTGTGGAGTTGCTCTAAAAAAAATGGGCTTTTAGCTTGGAATGAATACTGGAATTGGATCCTGACATAACTCGTAATGTCTCAGTCAGTCTGTTCTAGGCATATGGTGCAGCAAGATAGAAGGGACAGAGTCTGGAGTTGACAGTGGAGGAGAATGGTACAGATAGGAGGGACTTAACTGATGAACATAGTTAATGGGGGGGGGAGAATAGGGGAAGATAAGTGAGGATCAATATTGGAGGGGGTACTGCAGAGTGAATGCACTTGTAAGAGGAATTTGAACTATATTAAAAAATGGATGGGGAGCCAATGAAGTGACTTGAGGAGAGGTATTTTTGAGTATGGTGGCTCTGGCAGAATATAAGCCATGTAGCAGAAATTTGAAAGGATTGAAGGGGAGAGAGATGGTTGAGTGGAAGACCTGAGAGAACCAAATTCAGTAATCTAAGCAAGAGGTGATGAGAGTGTGGGTAGTGTGCTTGGAAAGCAGAGGTCATATTTTCATAATATTATAGATGAAGAAGCAACAGGCTGTAGCAGTTTGTTGGATCTGAGTAGAGAAGTAGTGAGAGGAGTCAAAGATCACCCCGAGGTTGTGAGCTGATAAAGACAGGGAGGAGGAGAGTATTGTCCACAGAAATAGAAAATAGGGGGAGGGGGAAGGGGGTTTAAGTGGAAAGATAAGAAGTTCATTCATAGCCATATTCAGTTTTAGAAGACAGTGAGACATCCAGGTGGCAATGTTGGACAGGAAAGCTGAGACACAGGCTTGAATTTCTGTAGAGATATTTGGTGTGGTGGAGTAGATCTAGGAGTCATCGGCATAGAGGTGATAATGAAAACCTTGGGAGGAGAGCAGTGCAACAAGGGAGTGGGTATAGATGGAGAAAAGGATAGGTCCCAAGACAGAGCCTTGGGGTACACCGACTGATAGTGGGATAGCAGTAAGAATATCCACCATTGGATACACTGAAAGTGTAATGGGAGAGATAGGAAGAAAACCAGGAGAGAACAGAACCCTGAAATCCCAGTGAGGACCGCATATTGAGAAGTAGGTAGTGATCAACAGTGTCAAAATTAGCAGATAGATTGAGAAGGATGAGGATAGAGATCTTTTAATCTGACCAGAATTAGGTCATTGGAGCCTCTAGAAGGGCAGTTTATCTGGAATGCAGTGGGTGAAAACCTGATTGAAGTGAGTAAAGAATAGTTTGAGATGAAAGGAAGTCCAAGCAGTGGTGGTGAACAGAACAATCAAGTAGTTTGGATAAGAAGGGGGGAAGAAGGAGATGGGGCATGGAATAGATAGTGCTGAGTAGGTGGGTGGGAATCGGATCAGAAGAGCGGGTAGTGGGTTTGAAGGAGGAGAAAAGATGTAGTTTTCTCTTCAGTGATTTCAGAAAAGGAGAAAAGGTGGCAGGTGTTGAGGGAAGGTAGGCAGAAGAAAGAGATAGGGAGGGGGAAGGGTGACCTGGTTGAGAACTCAAGGTGAATATTATGAACCCTGTTGTAGAAGAACTTGGCCATAGTTTGGGGAGAAAGTGAAGAGGGGGGATTGGAGGTGAGAGCACTTTAATGTAACCCCTCCCTCTTTGAACTCCCAATTCCCACTCTCTTAACCTTTAATCTTAGGTTATCTAACCAGATAAAGTAAGAATTATAACAAAAAGAGGGAAAAGTTAACATAAAATATAAAATTACCTTAAATAAAAAATACAAGGAATAAGAGTTTTTGTTGGTTTATTGTTACAACTCTAACAAAAAGTATATATATCTAAATAACTTTAGAATAAGATTTCAAAAAAAAATTTTCTCAAAGAATTTAGTCCTTTCAAATAATTTTATCCTCACAGAGTTCCGATGTAAATTTTTCTCATAGGATTCCGTTGTTTTATTTACACAGCAGTTGGGTACCAACGCTTCTTTCCTCTATGGAGATTCAGCTCTAATCAACAGCGTACCTACTTCCTAACTAAAAAAAAATCAAAAGAAGCAAAACCCTATCACCCTGAAAATTATATTTGTTTCTTTATTTTTTTCTAACTACCCATGGAAAAGAATGGATAATTGAAATTCCCTAAACTTTTTCCACCCACGATGTATCTTAAACTATTCTCAAGCAACCCCAAACCAACCTGTCTTCCAAACTGATCACTCCCCAACTGCTCTCACTCTCTCTGGCAGTTTTAGAATCCTGACCAGCATTGCTACTTCTACATGAGATCATCAGACCTGAAGCAGACATCAGCATTCTAGAATTCATACTGTTAGTCAGGCAAATACAGCATTAATTTTGCTGGCTAACAACAAAAAAAACTTTTCACTTTAAAATATTAGAGAAAAAAAACCTTCTATCAGGTCTTCTGCCCTGGGTAAACTATAACATATTTCTAATTTATTTTGTAACCCATGGTTACACTAAGTAGGTAGTTTAGTGTGGCAAAGAGACTCGCTACTGTGGCTTTGTGAAAGGGGCCCAAAATTAGAACAGCAAATCAATGGCAAGTTAACTGGACACCGGTCTGACTATCGGCTAGTGCTCAGTGAACTTTTGAGTTGGTGGACCTAACCTGATATTCAGTTCTGAGAGCCATAGATGCCTCATCACTGAATATCTAGGATTAGTTCATCTCATGACTGGAAGCATCTTACGAGCTGCTTACTGCTATGGGCTGAAATGAATATCAAACCCTAAATTTTTACTTTTTGGACTGAGCTCATGCCTTTTCATTAGTTGCTTAAAACACATTACCTTTAGTTTTCTCCCTGTCCCCAGAGTAGGGTTACAATATGGTTCCAGAAAAAGGAGGACAGATTGAAACATCTGGGTTTTGCTTCCATTGCTTTCAAGTAAAACCCTATCCCAGAGGGTTTACAAATAATATGTATTGAGGCAAGGGTTAAAGGACTTGTCTAAGATTACAAGGAGCAGTTGTGAGATTTAAATGCTTGATTCCCTGATTCTTAGTCTGTTGTTCTAATCGCTAGGCTACTTCACTCTGAAATAGTATTAGGACTAAAGGATATGTCATGAAGCTAACCAGTATTAGCCTCTAAAAAATGGCTATATTTCTTATGTTAATTTACCGGGATCAAATCTCTAAACGTGCTATAACAGTGCATAGAAACCGGTATGTGGTATGTTTTTAAATAGCTTCAATAGAGTATGAGTACGCCTCAGCCCCACCACTCCACCGCTGTGCTAGCTCTTGCTTGCGGAGAGATTTATGTGGCACTTCATCATTGGCTGCTCATAACCATTTTAAACCTGCTATTGTTTTTTTCAAACTTATTTATGCATATATTTTTTTTGTGTATATTTTCTTATGTATATATAAAAAACTTTTTAAAAAGCTCAAATGTACATAGTTGTACTTAGCTTGTATTGCATAGCTATATCCAGCCAACGCCGGGGAGTTTAACCCAACATGTTTCGCACCATACAGGCGCTGTGTCAAGGGTCTCCCGAGGTGCAGCGTGTCATCCGACTCGTTTAGTGTCCAGAGTACTCGTTTAGTGTCCAGGGTTTAGTCTGGACACTAAACGAGTCAGATGACAAGCTGCACCTCGGGAGACTCTTGACACAGCACCTGTATGGTGCGAAACATGTTGGGTTAAACTCCCCGGCGTTGGCTGGATATAGCTATGCAATACAAGCTAAGTACAACTATGTACATTTGAGCTTTTTAAAAAGTTTTTTATATATACATAAGAAAATATACACAAAAGAAATATATGCATAAATAAGTTTGAAAAAAACAATAGCAGGTTTAAAATGGTTATGAGCGGCCAATGATGAAGTGCCACATAAATCTCTCCGCAAGCAAGAGCTAGCACAGCGGTGGAGTGGTGGGGCTGAGGCGTACTCATACTCTATTGAAGCTATTTAAAAACATACCACATACCAGTTTCTATGCACTGATGAAGCTAACCAGTAGCAGTTTTAAAACCAAATCTAAGAATGCAGTTTTTCAATCAACACATACTCCCTTTTTTACTAAGGTGCGCTATGCTTTTTAGCACGCGGTAAATATTAGCGCGTGCTAATCATGTGTTAAACTCTAACATGTGCATGTCATCCTATGGACAGGTTAGCGGTTAACGCGATAAATAGTATAGCTAAGTTAAAAAAAATGATTTGGACAAGCTTCTGAAAGACAAGTCTGTATCAGCAAGCTAGATTAGCTCTACCCCTTCTACTTCCTGTGAGACAACAATCCACTATAATAAAACCCTTAACGCGCAAGCGCACTTCAAACTCCGTGCTCCAAGCCTCTGTGGTAGCGTGCCACACATGCGCAGTGTCTGTCTGATTTCCTACCCCGATCTCTGATGCCAGCTGACTTCCTGCCTTCTGACTACACTGCCGCTGTCAGGACGCCTCTTCTTCTCACCTCCAGACCAGCAGCGGCAGCAGCCGCGGTTTCATCAAGCAGCCGCGGGGTATTTGCTAGGCCGGCCCACTTCGATAATGCAAGGTGGGCTGGCCTAGCAAAAGCCCCGAGGCTGTCCGGGCTAGCGGATGCTGGACAGGGAGAGCAGGGAAGGGAGAAGGGGTACTACTATACAGGGGAGAGGTAAAAGTAAGGGAGAAGGGCTACTGCTGGACAGGAGGAGCAGGGAAGGGGTGCTGCTGGACAGGGGGGAGCAGGGAAGGGGTACTGCTGGACAGGGGGGAGGTAAAAGGAAGGGAGAAGGGCTACTGCTGGATAGGGGGAGCAGGGAAGGGGTGCTGCTGGACAGGGGCAGGGAAAGGGTACTGCTGGACAGGGGGGAGGTAAAAGGAATGGAAAAGGGCTACTGCTAGACAGGGAGAGTAGGGAATGGGTACTGCTGGACAGGAGGGAGGTAAAAGGAAGGGATAAGGGCTACTGCTGGACAGGGGGAGAAGGAAGCATAGAAAGAAAGAAAGGCCTTAGCGCCCCTTTGTGCTAAAAGTTTACATATCTATTCTAGCACCCTTTAATATAACGGGCTTAAACACTGGAATGGAAAATAACTTCCTAGTGAGATCTACCAGGGTCCTAGATTGGCAACCTTCAGACAGGAGCCTGGATTCAATGGACCATTGGTTTGATCCAGAATGGCATTTCTTATTTCTGTTGAGTGCTTACTGTTTGTGTACTAAGACATCAAAAAGTTGTTACTCCCCTCTCCCTTCCCAATAAAGGTACAGGTAAATAATATCAACTAAATGTACAACATATCTGCGAGGATTCTTACAAAAAAAAGAAAAAGAGAAATATGCTGTCTTCAATGAGAAATATTCATTTTTATGTGGTCCCAGTTGCACCCAAATGCTTGTGAAATGAGTACTATTATAATTATGATTCCTTTTATAAATAGCATGTTTTTGTTTGCTCTTTGCAAGTGAGATCTCCAAGAACTCAAAAATGAAGTCCTTTTATATCTTCCGTTTATTTTCCTAAGATTATTTCTCACATGTATTTTCCCAATATATTTGACTCATACCACATATTCTCATTTATAATCTGCACAGCAATATATTAACATTTCACATCTTTTCATAATACAGGGTTTTTTAAATGTTGGTTCTTGGAATTTCCGATAGCCAAATCAAAGTCTTCACCTTCCAGTTTTTTGAATTCTCTGCACACCAGCAAAATTCTGCCTTATTTTGCAGACTTATGCAAAATTCCATAGCAGGCAGTGTAGAAATTGGTGATTTTTCTATGGGGCTCAAAATATTCCACTAACCATTAGGTGATACATCTCTGAGAAAATGCTATAATTTAATTTCTTCAATGGTTTCTTTAACACCAAAGGGCAATGTGGAGTATCATTAATATCAATTATAATTTTAAAAAAACTTAAGCAGCCCTTCAGCCTTTTGCCCCTGAACATAAAAATGTATCTGAAGTAGCCTGCAATTAAATGTATTCCAATGCAGTAGTCCCCTGCTGCCTTTATATATTATTTAAGTTCAGATACTGGACACATGGGAGCAAAAGCAGATTTAAAGGCAGACCACAAGGATCTTTTTTTTCCTTTTTATTTAGCTCATGCATTTTCTGTGGTAGCTCAGTTTAAGTTAAGGTTAAGTACAGTAGTCATGTTTCTGTGATCAGAGGGCTTAAACCTGAGAGAAGAGAATTAAACTAGAGTGTGCTAAGTTTTGCATTTACCACCCATTTACCCCAAAAGTTGCATGCATTAAGTACAAAGTCTGTGTGGTAGATGCAGAGGGTTTGCCCTTTCATTTACTGCACAAGATAGTAGATTACCTCAGAGGCACTGATATACATACAGCACCATATAGTTCAGTGGTCTCAAACTCACGGCCCGCCAGATACTATTAAAATAGAACAGTTTCTTGATCATGTGTCTCTTTAGCTATAAATTACAATATTATTATTAAGACTTAGCCAAATGGAAAGATTTATAAACTATAAAGAGTTTTACCTCATGCAGAATTGTCATTTTTTTAAAATAAGACATTAACTATTTTTTCCTGAGGCCCTCCAAAATATGACCCTGCAAAGGGTTTGAGACCACTGATATAGTTTGTGCTATCTGGCACTGCAGATAATGTGGTGAAGCCCTGGCAGAAATAAATAAATAATGCTGATGACAGATGCTGCAGTGGTGCTTCCCCCTCCCATTTCCCTCCTATCTGATTCCTTCTGCCAAAAATTCCATCATCCGATCCCCCCTGACACTCCCTGATTCAAGTGCCCAACCCCCCAAACCTCCACGATCACAATGCTTAACACCCCCAGAAATTATAATCCTCTGATTTCCCTCTTACAGCAAAAGTCAAGAGGATCCCCTCTGGCCCATAGGAACCCACCCTCCCAGACCCTCATCATCCCTGAGGCCTACCTGGAGGTGAGAAAATGAGTCGGGACTGGTCCTCTTCTGCCATTCTGGGTCCAGCTCACAAAATGGCCACCATGACACCAGTGGTTTCACTGTATCTCTAAGGGGGAAGCCTACTTATATACAATAGAAGGGTGATTAGTAGCAATAATAATGTGAGCCTACCTTTAGAGGTTCTGGCTCCTAAGTGAGTTGCCCAAGGTCACAAAAAGCATCAATAGGAGTTGAACCCTGGCTTGTATTGGTGGTTAGCCTCATGGTCTAACTACTGGACTACCTCCATTTCAGGCTGCTACTTATTGTTATTTAGACTACACGACGGAATGTTTAAACTTCTTTGTCTGTGTTAAAATTGGGTTGAAGCTGCTGCATCACTTCATCAAAATTTGCATTTGCTTCTCCAAGAAGAAAAATGACAGTGTAAGATTTATATTTCCGTTTAAAAAAAAATTATATTCATTTCCATATGCTTGTTTTCCTCACATTGGAAATAAAAAGGTAAAGAAAAATCTCCTGAAAATGACAGATTGTTATAAGTTGCTGGATTTGATTTTAGGTGTAAATGGCAAACGGGCTTCAAAGAAAAGAAAAAGAGAAAAGGCTTTATGAGCTAGATTACTAGTCTATTACCATTTACTGTACACAGATAGCAATTTATAACTCCTAACTGTCTTTTACAGTTAATTCATCTTCATGTCATTTCATGTTACTTCTTTACATCTTAAAAGGAGATTTGCAAACCTGAGCAAACATTTCAGATACATTCAGACAGCAAGTGCTATAATAAAATAATGGGCACCAAATGGCAAATAGTGGTGAATCTGTACTGTAGCAGCATGATATACAACTGCATATGGGGTGCCCATGTCCTCTGCCCATAACCATAAACATCCCCCCCATACACACACTGCAGCTTCTATCTCCAACAAACCTCGTATTATTCCTTGCAACTTCACTTGATGCCTATGCTCTATAAACAATCAGGGATTAGTTCTTCCCAGGCCTTCTCAAATGGGCGGGGAATCCACAAGCAGTGTTGTAGTAAGGGGGGTGCGGGGGAAGGGAGGGGCAGTCTTTCCCAGATGCGGTCTTCCTCGGGGTAATGGCACCCCTCCTGCTCTCCGCCCTTCCCACTCCTGCCCCTGCTATGCTTGTAGTATCTGTCCCAGATACTACAAGCATAGCAGGGGCAGGTAAACGAACTTCATATAGGCTTGTTTACTAGAAAAGTTTCCAATTGCAAAATCATACTCAAATCTGACTCCCAAAAGGCTAATTGGATATTTGCATGGACCGTCGTCCTGCTGCTTTCTCTGCTGGCGGTCCTGCCCCTTCTCTTAGCCCTGCGTCTACGCTGCTTCCTCTTCCGGCGGTCCCGCCCTTTCTCTGACATCAGAGAAAGGGCGGGACCGCCGGAAGAGGAAGCAGCGTAGACGCAGGGCTAAGAGAAGGGGCAGGACCGCCGGCAGAGGAAGCAGCAGGATGACGGTAGGCAGCTTCTACATGATGGGGGTGGGAGGGTGGGGAGGCTGTGGGGTGCGAGCGGTCCTTCGGGGTGGGGGTGCGGGTGCGGATGCATGTGCGAGCGCGAGCAGTCCTTCGGGGTGGGGGTGCGAGCGGTCCTGCGGGGGTGGGGGTGTGAATCGGACGTTGGGGGGGGCATCAGGCTTTCAGGGTGGGGACAGGACTTCAAGGGGGACAAGACTTCAAGGGGGAGAGGAGAGTCGGGGCAGGCTAAAGGAGAGTCGGGCTGGCCAGAGGAGAGTCAGGGCGGGCGAAAGGAGAGTCGGGCAGCGACGGGAGAGTCGGGGCGGCATGCGCGGTATAAGGGTGTGCGCGGTATATAAAAATTTATTTACGTAAATTACAGTTTCCCGCGCGCTATACCCGTGTGCACGTTTTACACGGGTGCGCGGTATATGAGTGAAAATACGGTATCTGTTATAAGCATAGAAAATATCATAATTTAGTAAAGAAATAGTGCTGCAGAACCCAAAGTGAGAGGAGTTAGGAGTTGAAAGAATTCCCAAAGAGGTGGACTACTCCAGGAACCTCCTTGCTGCTCTAACAAAACTGCCCATAACATCTGAAGCTGTCATACAGGCTGGTAAATAATGTTTCTTTCATATCTTGGTGAGTAGGAGAAGGGCCAGAGACAACTGGGTGAGTGTGAGGACCATACTTACATCCCTGCCGTGGTTATCTGGTCAGTTTGGGCATATTTTTTGCACTTGTTATTAAAACAGGTCTAGCCTTAAACATCCAAACTTTGCCCTGGACATATTTTTTTTTTTTTTTTTAATATATAATATTTCTTTATTGAGCAAACCAGTACACACATAACATAACAGAGTAAAGGGACATCCATCAATCCAGAAAAAAAACCGCCCAACCGGGCATACAGAGAAAAGGTCATAAACACAACCAAGATCAGATGTCTCAGGAACAAGAGGTGCTCGATACAATTTTCCATGGACATATTTTAAAATGTTCAATTATTGCAGAGAAACATCTAAATCATAAGTCCACCCATTCCTCCTTACAGCACCCTTTACAGAAATAATTTTGTAATTGGGGTTGTATGAGGAAAAAAGGACCCTTCAACTTGCTGAGAAGAGCTATCTTCTGAAGATTTAACTATCAGTATGTTAAGATAAGTCCTTTGGGAATATATTGACAAGTCACAATGTTGAGATATAAACCTTAAGATTATGTACAGTAAGGACTTATACCAAAATTTGGACTTATGAGCAATTGAGTCAGCAAATCTGGAGAAATAATTGATTAATTCTCACATTCTGATGGTCCACAAAAATATTTTTGACATCTAAATATTCCATGAGAGTGTAATTAATATATATACCGTATTTTCACGGATATAACGCGCACCTGTGTAAAACGCGCACAGGGGTATAGCGCGCAGAAATCACGATGATATGTACCAAAACTTTTCTATACCGCGCTCAGGCATATAACGCGCATGATGCCCGACGCTCCTTTCGCCCGCCCTGACTTTCCGTGCGCTGTCCCGACTCTCCGTTCACCCCCCCTGACTTCCGTGCACTGTCCCCCCTTGAAGTCCTGTCCCCCCTTGAAGGTCTGTTCCCATCCTGAAAGCCTGATGCCCCCCCCCGACGTCCGATACATCCCCCCCCCCGGCAGGACCACTCGCACCCTCACCCCGAAGGACCGCCGACTCCCCAACAATATCGGGCCAGGAGGGAGCCCAAACCCTCCTGGCCACGGCGACCCCCTAACCCCACCCCGCACTACATTACGGGCAGGAGGGATCCCAGGCCCTCCTGCCCTCGACGCAAACCCCCCTCCCCCCCAACGACCGCCCCCCCCCAAGAACCTCCGCCCGTCCCCCAGCCGACCCGCGACCCCCCTGGCCGACCCCCCCACCCCCCTTCCCCGTACCTTTGGAAGTTGGCCGGACAGACGGGAGCCAAACCCGCCTGTCCGGCAGGCAGCCAACGAAGGAATGAGGCCGGATTGGCCCATCCGTCCTAAAGCTCCGCCTACTGGTGGGGCCTAAGGCGCGTGGGCCAATCAGAATAGGCCCTGGAGCCTTAGGTCCCACCTGGGGGCGCGGCCTGAGGCACATGGGCCAAACCCGACCATGTGTCTCAGGCCGCGCCCCCAGGTGGGACCTAAGGCTCCAGGGCCTATTCTGATTGGCCCACGCGCCTTAGGCCCCACCAGTAGGCGGAGCTTTAGGACGGATGGGCCAATCCGGCCTCATTCCTTCGTTGGCTGCCTGCCGGACAGGCGGGTTTGGCTCCCGTCTGTCCGGCCAACTTCCAAAGGTACGGGGAAGGGGGTGGGGGAGTCGTGGGGGTCGGCCAGGGGGGTCGCGGGTCGGCTGGGGGGGCGGTCGGAGGTTCTTGGGGGGGGGCGGTCGTTGGAGGGAGGGGGGTTTGCGTCGAGGGCAGGAGGGCCTGGGATCCCTCCTGCCCGTAATGTAGTGCGGGGTGGGGGTAGGGGGTCGCCGTGGCCAGGAGGGTTTGGGCTCCCTCCTGGCCCGATATTGTCGGGAAGTCGGCGGTCCTTCGGGGGGGGGGGATGTATCGGACGTCGGGGAGTCGGCCGGGCAAGAGGGCTTGGGCTCCCTCTTGCTCCGATCGTGGATGCGGGTGCGGGTGGGAGCGCGTGCGAGCGGTCCGTTCGGGGTGGGGGTGCGAGCGGTCCTGCTGGGGGGGTGAATCGGGCGTCGTGCGGGGTGGGAACTATGTTTAAAAACTTTTCTATACCGCGCTCAGGCATATAACGCGCGAGGGGTATGCGCGGTAGGTAAAATCGCGTATAACGCGCGCGTTATATCCGCGAAAATACGGTACTGTGTACTTCTTTCATGGTATACGTTATAAATAGAGAAATATTGTTGGTTTCATTTATTGCTGTTCCTGCCAATGATAAAATTAGTGTTAAAAGCTTTCATTCAGAAAAAGGTGTTGTTACCTTTTTGAGATCAGTTTATTTCAGTTTTCCTAAATGTCTGCCGGATTATATACTTCATAAAAAATAAATGCAGTTGAGATTTTAGATCTTAGTTGAAGGTACAGCATTTAAAAAAAATCCATGCAAATATCCAATTAGCCTTTTGGGAGTCAGATTTGAGAATGATTTTCATGAGCATTTTGCAATTGGAAGCTTTTCTAGGAAACAAGCCTATATGAAGTTTCATTTACTGTCGAATGGGTTGATTAGAACTAATTAATCATAATAATTGGAGGATTTATTTTTGGAGTTCCATGCAAATAATTTATAGTGATTCTCTTACCTTTTTAAAACTTTTCCTATGTTTTTTTTTCATGCCTTTTTTAATGGGTTTATCTCTTCATGATAGTGTGTGCTAGAACAATGGGGGGGGGGGGTTCTTATTTTTATATTTTCAATTTTTATTTATCTTTAGAACAGAACAGTATAACAATACAGTACAAATACATTGATGCACTGACATGTATACTTGGAAATGTAAAGTTACTTTTGTATTGAACCCTCCATAAAATAAACCAAACTGAACCTTGCTTTTCATGGGCTTTTTTTCTTTGGATTTCTTGATTTCTTTGATTTCTTTGAAATATTTCATGTATTATATATTTAAAAAAATGATAAAAATCCAAACAAAATAAAAATAGAGAGAACTTTAGCTAGGAGATAATTATTTTAAGTTAGACTTTGTGCTTGCTTTGTGAGCCATAACTTAATCATTAAACACCACAATATAATGCAGTTATGTTTGAAGAAAAATGTATTTACATATCTTGCTAATTATTGAAAAATAGAAAACAACAAAATGAGTAGTTGAACCTTTTTGAATACATATTTATGTGGAATAATCTGTAGTGAAGAGTTTATCACTTTCTCTTGATAATGCATCTTGGATATTTTAGAGGCATAAAACCAGAGTCCAAAACACTCAATCTGTGAAGAATTGTTCTAATTTCAAGTAACTTCAGTGCTATTGTAACTGTGAAAACTTGCATTAATATACTTGCTCTTGTTCTATTTTAAAGAATGGGGAATTTTTCTGCCAATGTTTTCCCCATTACAATGAAAAGTAAGTTAACAAAGAACTAATGTGAGTCAGTCCCTTTGTAGCATTTTCATACATCATTATTTAAAGCTGCATTAAAGCAGAAAGCCATAGGGCCATTTTATGAAATTTAAATCTAATATTGTTTAAATATTAACCATAGTTAGACTATTATAATAATTATATTATCAATTACAGTAAAATTCAAAACTTAACACCAGCTAGATAAAATAAATCAATGCTTCTTGTACAGATTTTCTTAGTAGTTATAAAGTTATAAAAGTGAAAGGAATTCAGTATGCTATTTCAAAACATCTTTCAAGGATATCTTCACTTTTGTACACATATGTACAGGTTACTAAGGTTGAGGCTTCTGTATATTTCCTAGTCTTAGAGAGTTTTACCTTTGAGGATGGTACTAGAGAATGACATGGGGCCAAATTTTCCCCCGTCCCCGCGAGAACTCATTTTCCCATTCCATCCTCGTGATTTCTTTTCCTGTCCCTGCCCCATTCCTGCAAGCTCTGTCCTCATCTGCACAAGCCTCAAACACATTAAAATCATAAGTGTTCGAGGCTTGTGTAGTTAAGGCAGAGCTTACAGGAATGGGGCAGGGACAGAGAGAAAACTCACGGGGATGGGATGGAGAAATTGAGTTCCTGTGGGGACAGAGACAAATTTGTTCCCGTGCCATTCTCTAGCTCAGTGCTCTCAAACTCAAACCCTTTGCAGGGCCACATTTTGGATTTGTAGGTTCTTGGAGGGCCTCAGAAAAAGTAGTTAATGTCTTATTAAAGAAATGACAATTTTGCAAGAGGTAAAACTCTTTATAGTTTATAAATCTTTCCTTTTGGCTAAGTCTTAGGCCCTGTTTTACTAAGGTGCGCTAACCGATTAGCGTGCGCTAAATGCTAACGTGTGCATGTTAGTCTATAGACATGTTAGTGTTTAGTGCGTGCTAATTCAATTAGCGCGCGCTAATTGGTTAGTGCACCTTAGTAAAATAGGGGGTTAATAATAATATTGTAATTTATAGCTAAAGAGACATATAATCAAGAAACTGTTTTATTTTACTTTTGTGATTATGATAAACATACCGAGGGTCTCAAAATAGTACCTGGATGGCCGCGAGTTTGAGACCACTGCTCTAGCTGGTACCCAACCCTCTCTTTTAGCATTTATTGGTCAGAAAATAGTACTGAGTACTAGAGAAATTCTTACGCTAGAAGACAAATCTAGGGTTTGGGGATTATTTTGGATTGTGCTTTGACATTTGAGAATCAAATCAATGGATTGGTAGAGAGGGTTTTTTCATTTGCGCCAATTACAGGCAATATGTTCTGTTTTATCTTTAGAGAGTTTTCACATAGTGGTAAGAGAGATGGTACTGCCTAAGTTGGATTAATGTAATTCTTTATATTGCGGTGTTACACTGAATTTTAAAAATAGGCTGCAATTGCTTCAAAATATGGCTGTGGGCTCCTTTTATCAAGGTGCGCTACGGGGGTTAGCGCGTCAGACATTTCATCATGCACTAACCCCCGTGGCACACCAAAAAACTAACGCCTTGTCAATGAAGGCTTAGCGACTAGCTCAGCAGGCGGTATTCCGCGCGTTAACCGCCTACCGCAGCTTGATAAAAGGAGCCCTGTGAGTTTGAATTTTAGAGCAAAACAAATATGACTGGGATACTCCTCTTCTGAATCAATTACATTGGTTGAAGATTGAGAAGAGCATAAATTTGGAATGGGACCGGAAGGTTTAATGAAGTATATAACTTTCCCAATAAATACTGTAGAGCTACCTACAGGTATAAACAGTCATTGAGGCTTGGCTATTCTATAAGTTCACATGATCATATGAAATCTTTGATGAACACATCTTTTGACTTTATAGGAACAAAGCACTGGTATCACAGTTGTGTAAAATGGGGAGAGGGGAGGGTATATCTTTAGAAAATTGTAAAAAAAAAATATTTATGTTTAATGATTGTAAAATGAATAATTTTGTATAGATACAATATTTTTGTAAGTGTTGTTATCCACCTAGAACCTATTGTGAGAATAGTGTGGAATATAAATAAATAAGAATAGGATAGAACTCTCTTCCTAACTTTTGAAGCTCTTCTCATCCCCTAGGTTCTTTTTCTCTCCCCTTCCCCTTTTCTCACAAGTTTAAAACCTATTCTTTTAAATTCCTTTCTACGAGGGCAGTACCAATTAGAGAGCTGAAGCTTTTGACTCATCAGCTTTCCTTGTCTTCCCTTAATATAGCCTTCCTGACTCTAGGCCCCTGGCTTTCTGGGAATTGTAATCTAAACCATTTTAAAGGAACCTATGCTTAATTAAATATTTCCATTTTATTTTATTTATTTTATTTCTTCTCCACATTTTTATACCTTAAGCCACACTTCCCCAGGCTACACTTTACAAGAATCATGAGGCATAGGGCTAGAGAAGCAGCCAAAAGAGAAGGTACCAGGGGCATAGTTCAGACATGTCAGAAGGTCCTTCTGCTCCAGGAATGGTTTTATTTTCTGTAAGTTGAGTGGAACCAAAAGGTTGCATTTCATATTTATCATTGATGGACCCAGAGCTGAAATGCAAGAGATTGGCCATCCCTTGATACAAGGAGGATTTCTAACATTTGTGGATTTTAAATGTCATGTGTTTTCTTTTTCTCGGGGGGGAGGAGAGGGGGGGAATTATCTTTCCCCGGTCGGTACCTACTATATGTTGCTGAGTCACTGTCTCGACTTGTTGCAGTTTAACAAAAAGATTTAAGGAAACTGAAACAAAATTAGTACATACCAAGTGTAAGTTCTCAATGGCAGTCAAAAGTGAGTCCAGAATAACCACCTACTGTCTTTCCAATGGCTTGAGAGGGGATAAGGATGCCAGATTTCCAATGGCCACACCAGTCAAAACTGGGCCTTGCCTTCCCTCACCCTCAACACCGTTTAACTCCACCAATGATATTCCTCCAGAAAGCACCGACGCTATGTTCTGCGTCAGAGTGGATAAAATCATCTCTTCCGGGTTAGACACAAGACTTTGGCGCATTTCTCCAGGCAACTCCTGTGACCCTCCATATACAGCAGCCATTGTCCTGACTGGGTTCTTCCCTCAACCCACTAGCGGAATCACCCACTATTGCTACGTTGACTGTATAAGCAGTTATTACAGTCTGGTGTGGAGATGAGGTTGCAAGATGAGGTGGAGGGATAACTCTCTGCCTCCCTCTTCTTTTAGGCATTGGAAAAAAACAAAATTTAAAGTAATATTCTAAGAATATGTTTTTACTCAGAGAATATTTAAGCTCTGGAATGCATTGCCAGAGGTTGTGGTAAGAACAGATAGCGTAGCTGGTTTTAAGAAAGGTTTGGACAATTTCCTGGAGGAAAAGTCCATAGTCTATTATTGAGAAAGACCTGGGGGAAGCCACTGCTTGGCCTGGATTGGTAGCATGGAATGTTGCTACTCCTTGGGTTTTGGCCAATTTCTAGAGTCATGGATTGACCACCAGGAGAATGGGCTACTGGGCTTGAGGGATTATTGGTCTGACCCAGTAAGGCTATTCTTATGTTCCTAATAATTATCCAAAGAATTAGGAGCTCTCATCTACACATCCTGCTCCGATGCCATCTTGTACCCCCCTTGCCTTTTTTTTTTCTTTTAATTTGTTTTTAATCAGTTTTATTGGTGTGGTCAATTACCCATGCTGTTAAAAGCCAATTAATACAATTAACATAGGTTTTGGTAGAGCACCTACCGGTGTCTTTCTAACGGCACTAATTTTAGAATCTGGGCCAGAATGCCTATGACATAAGATCTGATTACTAGGAGATTTTATAGTAAAACAGCAACATAGTAAATGTTGTCAGATAAAGAAAGAACAATTTTCTTACCAGCAGATTTATAAAACTTGAATTCAGGTGGTCAGCTCCTAAGGAAGCGTACAAGTGAAATAAGGAAGCTCCGTAGAGCACAGTGTGTATTGCCCAAGTTCAGCTATGTGAATTGTTTATTGTTAAAATTATTTTGAACTGCAATTGAACTTATATAGAAGGTCTAGCAAGATGACCAAAAAGTATACATATTTAAAGGAGATTTTTATGGCTATTGATAGTTCAAGAAAAGGGACAAGACTAGAGAATATTTGAACCCTGTCTCTATGAGCACTTGAAGTTTTTTTCCTCCTTTAAAGAATTTAGTTAATTTATCCATAGAACCAGTCAGTGAAAAACCTGCACAGATGCTTGCTTATATTTTGATGTCTGACAAAAACCTGTATAGTCTATCCAGTCTGCCAAACAAGGCACAGGTTCCATTTCTTCGGGATTAAACACTGGCATACGTTACTTAATCTCTGTCTCTCTGACAATTTTGCTGTCTCTCTGACAATTTTGCTGTCTCTCTGACAATTTTGGGGCACAGACTGTGGAAGTTTGTCCGGCACTGGTCCTACTTCCCAACTACTGGAGTTGCCATCAAAGCCTACTCCAGCCCTGATCCTGATGTTTTTTTGCCATTTATAGGTCCCAGACTGTAGAAGTCTGCCCAGCATCGGTCTTACTTCCCAACTTCTAAAACTGCTGACAAAGCTCATTCCGGTTATAGGGCCATTAAGTTGGACTTGACTTTTATATGTTTTCTTATAGAACAGTAGTTCTCAGCCCAGTCCTTGGGACACACCTAGCCAATCAGGTTTTCAGGATACTCGCAATAAACATGTATGAGATAAATTTGCATGTGCCACTTCCATTATGCACAACGTATCTTAAGTGATTTCATTGTAGAGATCCTGAAAATTTGACTGACTGAGTGTGTCCTGAGGTCTGGGTTAAGATCTAAACAAAAACAAAACCCCACTGTTAAACATAGCAAGCTGTGTAAAAAGAGGAAAAGGATCTCAGAAACCTGGAACTTTTACAGAGAGAAACTTAATGGTTCCAGATTTCAATCACTGATCCTGAAATACCTCTCTCTTATTTTTTTTTTTTCAATCTACAATGACATGCTGAGTGTTTAAACTCCATCTCTATATAAAACACAAAAGCTTGTGCAAAATGCAAACTCATGCAAAAAACTTATACTCCAGCATATAATGAATATTACTTCAGTCACTTATCTTAATGTGCAGCCTGAGCCTAACGGAACCCGTTTTCCAGACAATACCGTCTTCTTCAGGGTCACGATTAAAGGCTGTTCCACATTCTAAAAAGCAAACACACTATAATCAGCTCGGCTATCGTGCCACAAACTCTAAGCTGTAAACACATTAAAAAACCAACTTTGAATTAGCTGGCTGCAACGCAGAATGCAAATAGCTTCAAAAATGGTGTTGAGATTATGCTTAAAATCATGCATGTGCTTTAAATATCATTTTTTTTTCCCGCATGTACTACAAAAACTTAATTCCTTCAACCTGATTTAATGAAGTTAGCATCCCTTATAAATATGTTTACATCATTATGGAGTGCTTTGTTTATATAACCTCTCTCACACACACTCTCTCAAAGAAAAATCTTCCATTCCAATGATACATTAAGAACCATAGGTTTCAAAGATTGCAGTCTGAAGATCCCCCTATCCTCACACTGTAGAAGCCTCCTCTATCACCTCCTCTTAAAGATACATGCTCTTGATCAATAGTAAAACATTTCAACTCCTGAAAAGAATGACTAGCTTGATAACAATGTTCAACCACCGGTTCGATCATTCTCCCACATTTTACGTTAGATTTATGTTCCAATATTCTGGTTCTAAATGATATAGTTGACATACCCACATACATTTTATTATATGGATAACTTATTATGTATACTATAGTGATCTGATCTACAGCTCAAATGCTGATTGATTGGATATCTTCTCCCACCCACTGAATTTAAAAAATCTTTGACCTCTAGCACATTTTCTCCACCAAATTTTTTTTCTCAAAACGTCCAAAGTTGCCCTATCAAAAATGTCCCTCTGTGGATTTGGTATTCAGCATGTATTAAGTTGTCAGGAGAGGTTCCTACATTTCTGAAACTATGCTGACCTGGCTGGTTGCTGATATTAGCAGCACTTAATCAGGCATGCTATTAGTTTTCACTGCTGATATGGGCAGTTCTGGATTGTCAGGAGATGGAGTCAGGGAGGAGTTGGAACTTATGCAGGCACAGATCATATTCATAACCAGTGTCTGCATAGCTAAGTAGCCTGATAGGGTCACACAAGATCTATTGGCTGCTTAGCTATGTTATTGCCAGCACTGAGTATCAGCCTGCACCAGTTTCACTTCAGTGTAGCAGCCTGAATAACCTTTTTGTTCCATTTCCCCCAAATCAGTCAACTTCCCAAACATTTCCATCCAAGAGCTTACCCCTTCCTGAAACTCAACACTCCCCAAAAACCACTTCCTCTTGAGCTCCTCCTCCCCAAGAACACAGACCACCCCACATTGGGGTCCCTGGTGATCTAGGAGGGTTAGGATGGGTAGGGAGGTAATCCCCAGTCATTTCTACCTATGCTGGCTCTGGGCACAAAATGGCAGCAGTGGCCTTTAGTAGTACAGTACTCCCCCAAAATTCTATGGGGTTCTGTTCCAGGAACCCCCGCAAATTTAATAAAACCGCAAATATGTTTTTTTGCCTGTCAAAAGGCAGGAGAAGGCAGCTGGAGCACAGGCGGATGCAGAAAATCACTCACGGTATGCTCCAACCGCTTCTTCCTGTTACTAAAGTCAGGCAATACCAATCAGGAGCTGCTTTGACACGCCAGATAGCGTGTCAAAGCTGCTCCTGATTGGTGTAACCATGACTTTAGTACAAGGAAGTGGTGGTCAGAAAATACTGCAAATTACTGAGTCCGCAATTTGCGAACTGTGAATTTGCGGGGGTTTCCTGTAGTCTTGCTAGGAGTCAGCCTTCCACATAAGAGTAATTTTTTTTTTCAAATGCTGGCCACTGATGACTGAATATTGACCATTGTGCGTTTTACTTTTCATTGTCAAGAACTGGCATCTTAATATCATGGACCAAAGAAGAGTGACCAATATGATAAAGGAAATGGGACTCCTCTCATATGAGGAAAGGCTTAAGATGTTAGGGTTCTTCAGCTTGGAAAAGAGATTGCTGAGGGAGCTATGATAGAGGTCTACAAAATCCTGAGTGGTGTAGAATGTGTAAATGTAAATTGATTGAAACCTCATAATATCATCCTACAAGTGCATTCAGAAAACTTTCTTTCGAGTGGTATATTAACCTAGTATATTCCGGGTTCACTAGCTATTCATTCTGTAACTGCAGAAAGTCTGAAGAGTAATAACAGGCTCCTTTATTTTTCACAATGCATTTGATAGGAAATGTTAAAGAAAAAAGTCAGCTCCCATTAAGATCAGCTAACGGAAGCTCCAAGATTTATGCTTATCCTGGTCATTTAGCTAAGGTCAAGGCATACCATGACTTTCTATTCAAAGAATAAAGAGACTTTGTTCTGAAAACAAGATCACAATGCCCTCTCTCTGTAAAGTTCCAGTGCAAAAGTCATATATTTTGCTCAGATCTGTGTATTCTAGAAAGTTTCCAAAATCTCTGCTCTGAACAGCTTCTTCCTTCGTTCCAAAGTTCTTTCAAAAGAGGGTAGATTGCAATCGCTAGATATCAGTACAAGATCCATAGGTAAAAAAAAAGAGGCCTTATGAAAATTAGTGGAATGCAAATTCCTTCTCTTGTGGCATCTTCCAAATATCTTAGATCTTTTAAGACGTACAGGGTGCAGATATTATCCTGTAGGTGTTCACTATGTTTTAGTTATTCTGTTTTAGTGGCAGGAGTACAAAGACCTGTGTCTAATTTTGAATTTGAATGCTTTATAAACATTATTAGCCACAGTGAAATTTGATTTCATTCCTTTGGCAAAAGGAAAAACAAATTTAATTGCAGATGATACTGATAATGAACTATTAAAATTAAAAATTATACCCAGTTCTATAAGGTGCTTTTACTGGGATTCCTTTCCTCCAGCCCGGTTGAGGTTTGAGCTTTGTCATCATCCCTGAGATGAAAACTATCTTCCTTTATGGCTTCTTAGGCTGAGACTCCCACTTCTCCGGTAACATTATTCCATACTCGCTAAACCAGAGAGACATTGCAGGCAGCGGCTATGAAGGAGGAAGAGAGCCTTTTCAAGAGATAATGGGGGATGGGGGCTTTAGGCTTGGTAAGCTATTCATCACATCCTCCATTTGTATCTTCCTTCCAGTTTGCCTGTCTTCAACCTGGATCCAAAGAACCAGGCTCAGGTAAAGAGGACAGCCTGGGGTAAATATACATTTTTGCATTCCTCTTTACCATTATGGCAGGTTTAAATATCTCTCCTTTCCTTGGTCTCATATTAAGTTTGCAAAATGTATATAGGCAATTTCAAAATTTCCAGCTTCCCTATGGGCAAAATACATGGTGGTGGTGGTTTTTTTGAGTCTGTGCTGTTAATAGGATCTATTGTTTTATTACCCCCTATCCCAGAAAATGTTATCCTAGGTGACTAACTACTACTATTAAATTATTTCTATAGACTGTCTAAAGTCATACTGGTCCCATTCTCTAATTACAAAGCAAATCAAAATAAATATAAAAACTAGTTGGCTCAAATAAATTTATCTAATTCGAGGTGGCGCAGTGGTTGGATCTACAGCCTCAGCACCCTGGGGTTGTGGGTTCAAACCCCGCGCTGCTCCTTGTGACCCTGGGCAAGTCACTTAATCCTCCATAGCCCCAGGTACGTTAGATAGATTGTGAGCCCACCGGGACAGAGAGGGAAAAATGCTTGAGTACCTGATTGTAAAAAAACCGCTTAGATAACCTTGATAGGCGGTATATAAAATCCTAATAAACTTGAAACTTGAAACTTTCTAAAGCAGGGGTGCCCAACACGTTGATCGCGATCAACCAGTAGCTCAGGAAGGCAATGCGAGTCGATCGCGGAGCCCATCCCGGGCTCCGTGATAGACTTGTGTTGCCGTCCTGATTTACCGGGCCGATCAGTGTTCTCTCTAGGGCCTTTTAGCTGGGCGGTCCGCCCAGCTATCATCTGCTGCTGCCGCCGCTGCTGAACATTAAAAAAAAAAACAAAAAAAAACCGGCTTGGAGATTTCAGCCCTAGCGAACTTATGCTCCGTGGCTCTAACGTGTGCGTGCCGGCTTCCCTTCTCTTCCCTCAGAAACGGAAGTTATGTCCGGGGGGGGAGGAGAAGGGAAGCCGGCACGCACATGTTGAGAGCCCTGAAGCAAGCGTTCGCTATGGGCTAAGGCGGGAGACAGGTTAGTGAAGCATTTGCTCTTCTTGCTGCTGGTTCCTGCCTTTCTGTTTCCGCGAAGGCAGGACCCGGCAGCATTTCCCCCAATAGGTCGATCGCGATCTTGGGCCAATCAGCCTTCCTCTCCCCGACGGCAGAATTGACGTCGGGGAGAGGAATGCTGGTCGGCCGAAGCAGGGACAGCTTGGGGCGGCATCGGCTTTCGGGCCTGTTATTGGTGGCGATTTGGGGCCTGTTATTGGTGGCGGTTTGGGGCCTGTTATTGGTGGCGGTTTGAGTCCTGGTCTCGATGGCAGTGGCTTGGGGGAGGGCAGGGAGAAAGAAAGAAAAAGGGCAGGCAGGGAGACAGAAGGAAAGAAGAGAAACATAAAAAAAGAAAGGGAGGCAGAGAGAAAGAAAGGGCAGGGAGAGGAAGCATACAGGCTAAAAGAAGGGAAGAAAGATTGGATGCACAGTCAGAAGAAGAAAGTGCAACCAGAGACTTATGAAATCACCAGACAAGGTAGGAAAAATGATTTTATTTTAAATTTAGTGATCAAAATGTGTCTGAATTTATATCTGCTGTCTATATTTTACACTAAAGTCCCCTTTTACTAAACTGCAATAGTTTATTAGCTCAGGGAGCCTATGAGCGTCGAGAGCAGCGCTGGCTCCCTGCGCTCTAAAAACTGCTATAGTGGTTTAGTAAAAAGGGAGGGGGGTATATTTGTCTATTTTTGTATGGTTGTTACTGAGGTGATAGTGCATAGAGTCATCTGCTTTGACCTCTTTGAAAATCCCTGGAATAGGAATGATAATTAACATTTTCTATGCGTACAGTGTGCGTTGTGTTTTTTTAAAATTTTATTGTTGGTAGATCATTTTGACTTGGTCATTTTAAAAGTAGCTCGCAAGCCCAAAAAGTGTGGGCACCCCTGTTCTAAAGCATTCAAGCCACACAAGAGTATCCATTCTTATTACATACATTTTAAACTCCAGTCTTTATTTTTGAGGTTTTTGCAATAAATATTCCAGAGAAATATTTGAAAGAACCAGATTATTTTCTATGGTTTTGATTATTACAGGAACAAGATGGTCAACTAAGATCTGAAATCTGATTCTTTAGGAACAGACAACCAAATGCATCTTATTTCTTCCCTTCTCCTCCATATCATTAAACAGCTGGCACATTGTAGGTCTGAGAGTGTGTCCAGAGAGAATGATGAGTTGTTTCTCATTTTGTGAATGGAGCAAGCGTCTGGGTGTATAGGGTTTCAGTTATTAATTTAAAAAAAAAACAAAAAACTGTTACAGTAGTGTTTGAACTTGCGGAAGCCAATCAGAGAGCAGCATGGGGCTGAGCAGGGAGTACAATAGCTCGGTCCTGTGGGGCAGCGGCTCGGCACAGGGCAGGAACACGTAAAAATTGCTCCTGCCCCTTAGACCGCTGGATCACCAGGGATAAATACCTGCAAAAAAGGTATGCGCTGGTGGGTGGGGGGGTGGGGGGAGTTTAAAAAAATGTTAGGTTGCCAGGACAGGAGATGAGAAGGATCCCTCCTGTCCCAGCCTACCACTAGACCACCAGAGGGGTACAAGGTAGAAAGGTGGAACAGGGTTCAGAGCCTGGCAGGGAGTGAGGGAGTTGGGTGCAAAGGCTGGTAGGGCAGGGATGGAAGGGAGCTAGGTGCAGAGCCTTGCAGGATAGGGAGGGAAGGGGTTGAGTGCAGACCCTGGCAGGGGATGGTGTGAGGGAGGGCGAGAGGGAAGGGACACTGAGTGCAGATCCTGACGGAGCATGACACTTGAATATTAAGCCCCCGTCTTATATTTGAGTCAACCATCTTTCCTCCTTTATGGGGGTCTCGACTTATATTTGGATTGACTTATATTCGAGTATATATGGTATGTCTGTTCAGCACCATCTAAAAAATAACTTCATAGTCATTGCATATTCCAGTTACTCACTTCATTAATACTTAACATAAGTAAACATCTAGAGAAATGCACAATAAGTTTCCAACGGTTGCCATATAGAATTAAATTTACATAGTGATCCTCTTTTCTCCGCTATTACTCTTTCATATTTTACAATAGAGCAAACCAAATTCCACCAGGAATTATAAGTCAAGGAAGATGTGGGGTTTTTTCCATTTGGAAAAGATAGTTTTGATTGTGATCAATAGGAGAATTTTCAGTAGTCGAGCCGAAGAGTCAGATATCTGAGATTTTAATCCATATCTTCCATATATAATTATTGCCAATGGTAATTTCTCTGAAATTTTAAGAATTTTACAAATGACTTCCCATATCTGAGATATAGTTTATCACAGGAAATATCATCATTTTGATAGTGTTGAGGATTCCCTACCAAGATAACTTCAGTGGGGACGATCTAGATGCCGTACTTTGGATAGATTCTATTATGTATGTAATATTATATTCTACTGTTTCTTCAAGAGTTGGGCCAAAGTACAATCCTAGATATTTGATTTTATTGGCAGATCATTGCAGTCCCATGTCTTTTATAGTATTAAAAAATATGGGGCAATTCAGTGGTATTACTTCCATTTTAGAAAGGTTGAGTTTGTAACCAGATACCACAGAATAATCTGCAATAATTTGTAATATGTGAGGTATTGAGTCAGTATGGTATAGAGAAGAACTTCATCAGCATAAACTGAAATTTTAAATACATCATCATCATAATTTATACCTTTCACAACAGTACTACATCGAAAAACTATTAGTGGTGGCTCAAGGGCAATGTTGAACAGGAGGGAAGACAAGGGACATCCCTGCCTCATGCATCTCTTAGGATGGAATGGAGCAGAAAATGTGTCATTTATATAAAATTCTGGTTGTGGGAGATGTGTATAGCACTTTCACAATTTTCAGAAATTCCTGATTAAAACCAAACCAGGAAAGCACAGTAAACAGAAACTGCCATTCAACTCTGTTGAAGGCTTTTTCTGCATCTAATCCCATAGCTAATAAAGGGTAATTCAAGGAACTAACTATAGATATTACATTGGTGAATAATCTTGTGTTATCACTAGACAGTCTACCTTGCATAAACCCGTTCTGATCAGATGTTATTATGTGTGGTAAAATCTTTTGTAGTCTATTGGCTTACAGCTTGGCGTATATTTTTGCATCTACATTTATGAGTGATAAGAGTCTATAATTCTGAATTTTAAGTGGATCTTTGCCTGGTTTCATCAAAACAATAATAGTAGCTTCAGTGATGGTACAATGTATGTCACCCGATGTAATAAGATAATTATAAAATTCAAGTAAATGAGGTATTAGAAGTTCTTGAAAGGCTTGATAAAATTTGGTGGTCAAGCCATCCAAACCAGGAGTTTTTTGCTTAGCCATGTTATCTATTGCAGTCAAAATTGCTAAGCTGGTGAGCTGTGTATCAAAAAGCAGATTTTCATCATCTGATAATATATCATGTGGTAAATCAGCCATTTGTTAGGGTGATGTTGCAGAGTTATCTCAGATGAATACAAGTTCTCATAGTAATCATGGAATTGAGCTATATGTCCTTGTTATCTAATATTATGTTATTACTCCCATCTGTAATAGCTGATATATTTGTTTGTACTTAAATTTCCCCTTTTAGATAGGTAGCTACTGATGCCCACATTTATTGTTGTCAGCATAGTATTTTGCTTGTTGTAATAATACTTGGCTAGCAGCCTTTTTTACTCAGCTGCAGATTATATTGAAATAGTAGGGCTTGCAATTGTTTTAGTAAGCATATATCATTGTGAGTGTGCATGATGTTGTTTTTCTAGTTGTTTTATTTTATTTTCCAAATCAGTTATGAGTTACATGCTCTTTTTTGTTTTGTAATACGGAATATGAAATACTTATTTTCACGGATACTAAGCCTTAAAGGCATCGCACAAAATAATCCAGTTAGTTTCTGTTGGTTTGTTATTCTGAAAGTATTGGATGGCTTTAATGATACGAGCTTTGAAATCCATGTCCTGTATAGTAAGGCGTTATTGAATCCCCATTGTTTCTGTGTAGCTTCTTTTTGTAAGATGTTTAAGCTCATTATTACTGTAGCATGATCTGAAACACTAATTTCTTTTATGTCAGTATGTGTGATAGTCTTAACCAGGGAATGACTAACAAGAAGGTAATCAGTCCTTGAATAAGTGACATGGGGGGGATGAATAAAAGGTATAGTCCTGATCATTAAGGTGAGTTATTTGCCAAAGATCTAATAGTTTTAGTTTTCTTGTATCCAATATTAGATTTTCTGTTTTTAAGAGGGTCCTGAATGAGATTAAAGTCACCTTCTATAATGTGAGAACTAAGACAGTCTGCTATCTCATCGAAAAATATGCAGTCATCTACATTAGGACCATATATGTTCATTAATAGTATTTTATTATTATTTACATCTAGTATTACTTGCCTCATCTCCCCTTCATGTCATTGATCTGAGATAATATTTTAATATGATCCAGTTTCCAAGTTTTATTTATAATTTGTTAATTCGCTTATCATTTTTCTAAGTGTCTATACATTGTTAAAATAATTAGGGATACATAAAACAAAACCATATACAGATGTACAGAAAAGAAAGGGTGGGAGGGCAGCAACTACATTGTTGAAAGGAAAGAGACAAATAAAGGGTAAAAAACATCAGGAATGGAATCCATCTGATTTAAGAATTAGAAAGAATCTATAAAAAGCATCTTTAAAAAGATTTTTAGATTCAATTTAATCATTATAGTATAGTTTCCTCACCAGTTCTTTAGGTATAGTGTTCCAAAGCATGGGAGTATTAACCGAAAATATGGTACAATGTGTCGTACTGAGTTGTCTCAGTGAAGGAATAGATACAAATTTTGATTATTAGAGCTTATTATTAGGGTTCTAGTATGGGCATATGGGATTAGGAGTCTCCCTTTACTGTCAAAATATTGTATTTCTTCCCTCATTTTCCCTTAGGTCCATTTTGTTTGTTGGTGGGCCTACGTTAATGAGATCATCTCCTTGTATGAGAAATGTTACTACATGTTTTTAAACCTGTTCATCGCTTTGTATTATGATTAAGCGATCCATCAAATTTTATTAAAACTTGAGACTGATAAATTCAGGAGGATCTATTGTAAGAGTTTTGAAGATTAATAACAGAATCTAGTAAGTGTCTCGATGAGAGATTGGAAGCACAATGGGCCTTCTTCAAAAGTGGCATAACATGATCATATTTATTGGTGTTAAAAATCAGTTTTATGGCAGAGTTTTTGATTATTTGAAGACGTCTGAGCTCTTTTTGAGGTAAACTTTATATAAAGCATTACAATAATCAAGTCGTGAAATAACAAGGTGAATGTACCAATATGTTCAATGATGTTTTTTTCTAATAAATATTAGCACTCAATTCTTCTTTTCTATAGCAGAGAAGATTGAGGGAGGGGGGAAGCCCAATTTAAAGTTAGTTTTTTGTGATTAATTAGTATCTGAGTCTCCTGTAAGATAACATCTGCCTTGAGATTAGTGATATAGTCTAGTATTTTCTTTTTTTTATTGAATTATTAAGTCCTTTCATATTCAGACTGGCACATGTGAGTGTCATAGTTTAGTCCACATATATGTAGTCATCAGAATAGATTGAGAAATAAGCATAAAACCAGATGCACTTTATAAGTGCATAAGTGCTGAACAGACATGAAACCAGTGCAACCAAAGCATGTACTTGGTGCACATATCAGAAGCAAGGGTCAATAAGACTAGGGTTACCAGATTTTACATTGCACAGTCAATGTTACAGAGAACCATGTCTTTTGTACACACAGAACCATACCTTTGCCCAGTATGGAATATATAATCACAATGTTTTTTATATATATATATATATATATATATATATATATATATATATTATATATATATATATATATATATATATAATCACAAACTACACCCCTTCCCCCTTTTACAAAACTGTAGCGCAGTTTTTAGCACTGCCCATGGCAATAACAGCTTTGATTCTCATAGAATTCCTATGAGCATTGGAGCTGTTACTGCCGTAGCTAATATTGTCATGGCTGGTGATAAAAAAGCCTAATGCATCTCCATAAAAGGGGGCCAAAGAGTGGTGGGCGGGGGGGGGAATAACATAAAAATGGAAAATAAGATAATACCATTTTATTGGACTAATACATTTTTCAATTAGCTTTCAGAGGCCAGAACCTCTTTTCTCAGGACAGTAAAGTATACTGGAGTTACTGTATCCTGTCCTGACCTGAGGAAAGGGGTTTTGGTCTCTGAATTAGTAAAAAATGTCCAATAAAAGGATCACCTTATTTCCATTTTCAATTTATAAATATTTATCAACACAGCTACAATACTACTTTATCCTAAAGTAAAAAAAATAAATAAAAATATTTTTTCTACATTTGTCTTCTCTGGTTTCTGCTTTCCTCATCTTCTTCTCACTCTCTTCCTTCCATGCACTGTCTGCCCTCTCTCTGTCTTTCTATATGGCATCTTCTGTCCTTCTATGCCCCTTCTAGAAACTGTATGCCTCCCCCTTCCATCTCTCCCACACCTCCATTGATCTGGCATCCATCTTCTTCCCTTCCCTGCTCCAATGGTCTGGAACCTCTCTCCTCTCTTTCCTTTCCCTCTTCCACACCCCCATGGTCTGACATTATCACTCTCCTCTCCATTCCCTTTTCTTCCCTCATCTTCCATCATTTATTTTCTGCATCTGTCTAGATTAAATTCTTGCTACCCTGTCATCAATTTTTCCTCTTCACTGTCTACCTACAGGTTGCCACCTCTTTCCCCTCACCCCTTCCAGTATTTCATTAACTCAATCCTCTTCCCCCCATCATGTGCCCTCTTTTTATTTATCCCCTCCTTCCATTATGTGCTCTCTTTCTCTATCCCTTCTATCCAGTATCTTCTTTCTCTATCCACTTCCATTCAGCATCTGTTCCCCTTTCTCTAATCCTCACTTCCTTTCTGCATCTGCTCCCCTTTTCTATCTCTCTTCCCCACTTTCATCTAGCACAGGCTCCCCCCTACCCTCTCAACTAACATCCAGTGTCTGCCCTTTCTCCCTCTCCATGCACCCACCCCTTTTCCATCAGAACTTGCCCCTTGTCTCTCCCTTACTCCCATTTCCATCAGCATCTGCCCCCTTTCTTTCCCTCCAACCCAATTCCATCCAGTATCCTTCCCCCTTATGTTTCTCTCCCCTCTCCCTGCACACCAATTCCATCAGCATCTGCCCCTTTCTCTCCCTCCACCACTCTTCCATACCAGTATCCTGCTCCCTTCTCTCTCCCTCCACCCCACCTTCCTCTCCCTCCACCACCCTTCTATACAATAATCCTGCTCCTTTCTCTCTCCCTCCCACGATAACTAAGGCTGCTGGCTCTGCTCTGGAACAAGTATATGACATCGTAGGGGTGGACCGTGAACCACCTGGAGGTGCAGCAAGGTCCTGTGATGACTGTGGCTGCCAGTTCACCCCCTCTGAAATCACTTACTTATTCTGGAGCAGAGCCAGCAGCCGGAGGCATCACGGGACCATACTGCACCTCGCCACTGCTGCCGACTCTGCTCCGGAAAAGTGACTTCAGAGGGAGTGGACTGGCAGCCATGGGGATGTGCAGGAAGGTCTCATGGCAGACTAAGCCAGGAGGTTCCGGACTTGGTTTACTGGCTATGCATCCCCTTAGGGCATGCACCCCTGTCCTACCCTTGGTACACTACTGCATTTTAGGAAGCTGAGGCTGGCATGAGCAGCAGGTGGAAAATACTTACGCTGAGGTACTTAGGGGGCAGAGGGGCACCCAAGCAGTGAGGAAAAGTAGGGGGTACCCAAGTGGCAGGGAAGAGTAGGGGTACACAATAAGGAATTGCTGGGTGCCACCACCCTGGGATCTAACCAGCTCACTAAACTACCCCACTTGACCCACTCATGCACTTTCCAAGGCCAAGCACCTTTTGGAGTTGTGTGCCATGAAATTTAGGTGCATATTTTATAGAAAACATTGTTGGGCAGCCTCCTAAAAACTGCCAATTATGTGTTTGTTAATGCCAACAATTGATTGTTATTGCCTAATTAACTACTTAGTTTACTTGCGGATCCGCACCCAAATTCGGGTGACCTACAGAGAATCCAGGGGATTGTGACCACTTTGATTATCCATTGTGTGCTAAATTCTAGCAACTGTGAATGGAATACTGAAAATAGAAATAGAATAATCCAGCCAGCACCTTTTGCCTACAACTAAACTGACAAAAATCTCTGATGAAGGAATTTTTGTATAGAGGTTGTTGCAATCTGACACCCCAGGAGTTTAGTTTGGCATAGCTGAAAAGGAAGCAGTCAGATATGAAGAAGAGAAAATGAGGTGTTATATTCTCAAATTTTCCAAACTTGGATTAACGACACGTTAAAATTGAAAAAAAAAAAAATAACAACAATATTGTATCATCAAATGTGTGCTTCTAGACTTTATTGCAACTGATCAAAGGTCTCTTTTCAAATCCTAAGTGGATAAATGATGAAGTGTAAACAAAATAAAATATGCATACCCAATATCTTGTGAGATACTTTGTTCAGCAAAATGCATTTCTTGGCAGAGACCATAGATCTCTAAGATGTACCCTCCGTTGTGGCACTGCTGAATCACTCGAAAGTAAACTCAGCCAACAATATATATTGCTGGTTGAAATGAATTGATGGTTGTAATGGCTTTCATATATTTGGACTGTGTCTGGACTGCTGCGAGTAAGCTAGCAAATTAAAAAAGAAATAGACTGGCTATGGCACAGCATCACATATTTTAGAAATCACTTTCTTTCACTTGGTTCCTTCATTTACAGGCTGGTATGTAAATAATGGCAGATAAATACCAAACCATCCATCTAGTTTGCCTTACAGATATCTATCCAGCCTCATCCAAAATCTGTTATGACAGGGTGCTGAAAAGTTCTCAACCGAACTAACCAACTTCCTAAATTCAGAGCTTTTTTTTGCTACTGTAGCTGAAAAGAGTGTTATCTTATTTCATTAAGGCCAGGATTTACTAAACCTCCAAACCGTGTGCGATCCGTTTCCGTTTGCATGCCGGCCAACCAATTCAGTAAAGGCCTGCATGCAAATGGGGACGATCGTTAACACGCCCCCCTACCCACGGCCGGAGCGATCCTCGTTCATGTGCACAGTAGTGACAGGAGAAGCAGCCTCCTGTCACTGCTGTCAGGGCTCAGCCCAGATCTCTCTTCCCTTCTCCCGGACTCTCCTGCTCTCTGCCGCTGTTCCCTGCAGCCTGTGGCTTTAAAGCGGGCCCGCACTGCGGGAACGGCGTGCAGAGAGCAGGAGAGTCCGGGAGCAGGGAAGAGAGATCAGGCACCGCAGCCTGCTTTCTGCTGCCCTGAAGCTGTGCCCCGAATCTGCCTGCCCCGACTCTCCTGCTCTCGCTCTGAATCTTTCCTGCCACCCCGCTCTCGCCCCGAATCTCTCCTGCCCTTCCCGCACTGGGAGCCCGTGGTTTTAACCTGCTGATTAAAGCAGGTTAAAACCACAGGCTCCATGCCCGACAAAAAAGTTAAAAAAAAAAAAAGTTTTTTAAAAAAGAGTCGCGATGCCCCCCCCCACGCGCCGATGCTCCTCAAAAGGGAGGAGGGTTGCCACTCCCTCCTGCCATGTTACCCCCCCTGGTCTGGTCTGGCTGTGCCCGGCCCAGCCAACCTCCCTCCCTGTTTCAAAATCTAGTCAGGCTGCCGGGCTGCCACCCACCCATAAACAAACTGCAGGAGGGATGCCAGCTCCCTCCTGCCACCCCTCGGATACCCCTACCCTTTCCAAGCCCCCTTTCTACCCCCCTCCCCATACCTTTAACAATGCTCAACCCCTTCTACTCCAATGACTCCAGTGACAACTCTGAGGCCTTAGGCCCCGCCCCGTTGCATCATGTGATATATGGGGAGGGGCCTAAGGCCCTGATTGGCTCAGGCTAAGGCTCAGGCTACCCCAGTACTGGCCTTAGTTCAATTTTTAATATCATTTTCTGATTCTAGATCCTCTGTGTTCATCCCACGCTTCTTTGAACTCAGTCACAGTTTTACTCTCCAACACCTCTCTTGGGAGCGTATTCCAGGCATCCACCACCCTCTCCATAAAGTAGAATTTCCTAACATTGTCTTTGAATCTACCACCCCTCAACCTCAAATTATGTCCTCTGGTTTTACCATTTTCCTTTCTCTGGAAAAGATTATGTTCTATGTTAATACCCTTCAAGTATTTGTACATCTGAATCATATCTCCCCTGTCTCTCCTTTCCTCTAAGGTATACATATTCAGGGCTTCCAGTCTCTCCTCATACGTCTTCTGGCTCAAGCCTCCTATCATTTTTGTCACCCTCCTCTGGACCGCTTCAAGTCTTCTTACGTCCTTCGCCAGATACGGTCTCCAAAACTGAACACAATACTCCAAGTGGGGCCTTACCAATGACCTGTACAAGGGCATCAACACCTTCTTCCTTCTATTGGCTACGCCTCTCTTTATATAGCCCAGCATCCTTCTGGCAGCAGCCACTGCCTTGTCACACTGTTTTTTTCACCTTTAGATTTTCGTACACTATCACCCCATGGTCCCTCTCCCCGTCCGTGCATATCAGCTTCTCTCCTCCCAGCATATACGGTTCCTTCTGATTATTAATCCCCAAATGCATTACTCTGCATTTCTTTGCATTGAATTTTAGTTGCCAGGCATTAGACCATTCCTCTAACTTTTGCAGATCCTTTTTCATATTTTCCACTCCCTCTTCGGTGTCTACTCTGTTACAAAGCTTGGTATCATCTGCAAAAAGGCACACTTTTCCTTCTAACCCTTCAGGAATGTCACTCACAAACATATTGAACAGGATTGTCCCCAGCACAGAATCCTAAGGGACTCCACTACTCACCTTTCCTTTCTCCGAGCGACTTCCATTAACCACCACCCTCTGGCGTCTGTCCGAAAGCCAGTTTCTAACCCAGTTCACCACTTTGGGTCCTAACTTCAGCCTTTCAAGTTTGTTCAACAGCCTCCTATGAGGAACTGTATCAAAGGCTTTGCTGAAATCTAAGTAAATTACATCTAGCATATGTCCTCGATACAGCTCTCTGGTCACCCAATCAAAAATTCAATCAGGTTCATTTGTAAAGCCATGTTGCCTTGGATCCTGTAACCCATTAGATTCAAGGAAGTACACTATCCTTTCTTTCAGGAACACTTCCATTATTTTTCCAACAACTGAAGTGAGGCTCACCGGCCTGTAGTTTCCTGCTTCATCCCTGTGACCACTTTTATGAATAGGGACCACATCCGCTCTCCTCCAATCCCCAGGAATCACTCCCGTCTCCAGAAATTTGTTGAACAAGTCTTTAATAGGACTCGCCAGAACCTCTCTGAGCTCCCTTAGTATCCTGGGATGGATCCCGTCTGGTCCCATCGCTTTGACCACCTTCAGTTTTTCAAGTTGCTCATAAACACTCTCCTCCGTGAACGGCAAAGAATCTACTCCATTTTCTCATGGAACTTTGCCAATCTCAGTCCTTCTCCAGGATTTTCTTCTGTGAACACAGAACAGAAGTATTTGTTTAGCACATAGGCTTTTTCCTCATCACTCTCCACATATCGGTTCCCAGCATCTTTTAGTTTAGCAATTCCATTTTTCATCTTCCTCCTTTCACTAATATATCTGAAAAAATTTTTGTCTCCCTTTTTTACATTTTTAGCCATTTGTTCTTCCGCCTGTGCTTTCACCAGACGTATCTCTCTCTTGGCTTCTTTCAGTTTCACCCTGTAGTCCTTTGTGCACTCCTCTTCTTTGTTTTTGTTTTTTTAATATTTCACGAATGCCAACTCTTTCGCCTTTATTTTCTCCGCCACTAGTTTGGAGAACCATATCAGCTTCCTTTTTCTCTTGCTTTTATTGATTGTAATTTATTACTGTCTATAAGTTACATGTGCAAGTTACACATGTATCTGTGGGTATTTAGGTGTTAACACACTTGCTCTGTGTCTGACGCCTAACATTTAAGCACGTATTTAAGCTGTTACACTAGTATCCTGTAAAAAAAAAGTAGGTGCCTACCTTCGTTTACAGAATATATTCCAATCAGGTTATAGAATTGACCTTCATGTGTCTTAGTTATTTTTTGCCCTCTGATAATTTTTATTTTGAGTCTCAAGACAACTTTTTTTAAAAAATAATCTTTTAGTTCAGAACCCCATTTCTGTCCTGGACTGAGTTATTCAGTACCGGTGAAGTGTGGATTCATATATCAAGTTCCCCCTGTCCAATTATACTAGTCCAACTTCCTGCATACCTTTGCCATCAGGACTTGCAAGACTCACGAGTCCCACGAGAACTGACGGTAAAGGCATGCAGGAAGCAACGCGGGGCCAGGCTGCAGATCAAAAATATCTCTCCTGCCCTGCACCGCTGGCTGCGATTTGAGGAGCAGCAATTCCAGTTTGTCCAGTGAGGGAGGTAAAGGGGGGGAGATGACTTTTAAAAACTGTATAGGTCGTCCCAGTTTTGCAAGCCACAACCGCTGTGCTGGCTTGCAAAACCCATTCATAGGTCACGCACTATATATGTGGAAATATGGTACTCACTATGCTGTACTGGTGCTTATTGTCTACTTCAGCTCACACTGCAGCTAGAATCTGGAGAAAACCACAGCTTCAAACAAGCATATAAAAGGGCCACAACATTGTGATCTTTGGGCTGCCAGTCGGACCGAAGTCAGACTGAAATCTCAGACCTCCACAGATCCACTTGTTGCAACGGGGGAAGGGAACACAGCTGGCACATGCTAAAGCCCATCCCAGACAGCTATGAGCCAAATAGCCTATGCTCAAGCGCCTGATCAATCAGGGGCAAGCCTAGCTTCCAGGGGAATGGACCCCAAGCTCCACAAATGGAAATGCAGGCTGGCTAAACAGGTTCCCTGAAGGGTTGCCCAATTAGCTGGGACTGCTACTAAGTCTGTGTCTTTTCCCAGGCTAAGATGCCCTAGACTACTGGGGTCCTCTTGAGCACCAAAAGCCTCCAGATTCGGATTAAAAACTCTGAAAATAATAAAATACATACTGTGAGCAGATCAGAAAGACACCATAACTTGCAGAAGTAAAAACTGAAAAGAGACAGTACAGCCCACCAAGGAAGGAGGCAGAACTGAAGAAATTGTAGATGATGCCTTCTGCACAGCTCCTGGTTAAATGAGTTAACTCACTCGTATGCCCTGTACACCAGAATTATATTTATCCCTGTGGACAGATATATCTGTGTGTTTGTTTGTATTGCATGTATGCACAAGTAGATTTGTATGTGTGCACATGCTAATGTGGGGTCTGGGTAAAACCAGGATTCTCAGGATCTCTAGGTTCTATGGCAGACCACTTTAAGAATGGAATGCTCTTTTATAACAGCAGCAGGCTGTTCAGTAGGAATCCCCATGCTCTTTCACCCGTCTCTGTAAGTCTCACCCCATATGATGTAGTACTTTTCTACTGTGGTGGGATTGGCAGAGAAGGACAATGATGTCAGCATAAGGGCAGGGGACTTCCTGCAGAATGACAGAAATAATTGAAAACAGACCTAAATGGTAGGCAAGATAGTGGAAGCTGCTGCAGGGAGTGATTGGGGGGGACTGAAAGAGGCATACAATAAGAACATAAGAACATAAGCAGTGCCTCCACCGGGTCAGACCATAGGTCCATCTTGCCCAGCAGTCCGCTCCCGCGGCGGCCCCCCCAAACAGGTCACGACCTGTCTGAATCACCAGAAGGGGCCCTTGCCACCTTGGTTTCTCATTAAAGTCCTATCTTCCCATCAAAGTCCTCACCCTCCGGTCTTGCACATCCACGACCTGGTTGGCTTTCTATACTTATTACCTGGTTAGCTTTCTATACTTGTGTTACATCCCAGCACCTCTCTCAGTATCCCACGATCCCTTTATCCCTCAGGAATCCGTCCAATCCCTGTTTGAATCCCTGTACCGTACTCTGCCTGATCACTTCCTCCGGTAGCGCATTCCAAGTGTCCACGACCCTTTGGGTGAAGAAAAACTTCCTTGCATTTGTTTTGAACCTATCTCCCTTCAGTTTCTCCGAATGCCCCCTCGTACCTGTTGTCCCCCTCAGTCTGAAGAATCTGTCCCTATCCACCCTCTCTATGCCCCTCATGATCTTGAAGGTCTCTATCATATCTCCCCTGAGCCTCCTTTTTTCCAGAGAGAAGAGCCCCAGCCTATCCAACCTCTCTGCGTATGGGCAGTGTTCCAGCCCTTTTACCAGTTTCGTTGCTCTCCTTTGGACTCTCTCAAGTACCGCCATGTCTTTCTTGAGGTGCGGCGACCAATACTGAACGCAGTATTCCAGATGTGGACGCACCATCGCTCGATACAATGGCATGATGACTTCCCGCGTCCTGGTTGTTATGCCCCTCTTTATGATGCCCAGCATCCTGTTGGCTTTTTTTGATGCTTCTGCGCACTGTGCAGATGGCTTCAGTGATGCATCCACCAGCACACCCAAGTCTCTCTCAAGTCTGCTATCTCCCAACAATGCCCCCCCCCAATTTGTAGTTGAACAATGGGTTCTTTTTTCCTATATGCATGACCTTGCATTTTTCCACGTTAAAGCGCATTTGCCATTTGTTTGCCCAGTCTTCCAGCTTGTCCAGGTCCCTTTGCAGGTCCTCACACTCTTCCCTGGACCTAACTCTGCCGCACAGTTTGGTATCGTCTGCAAATTTTATAACCTCGCACTTTGCCTCCTTTTCCAGGTCATTGATAAATATGTTGAAGAGTAACGGCCCCAGCAACCGATCCCTGTGGCACACCGCTCGTGACTCCCCGCCAGTCAGAATATTGGCCCTTTACTCCGACCCTCTGCAGTCTACCCGACAACCAGTGCTTGATCCATCTGTGCACATCCCCTCCCATCCCCGTGGTTCCACAGCTTCCTAAGCAGCCTTTCATGTGGCACCTTGTCGAAAGCCTTTTGAAAATCGAGGTAAATGATGTCTATGGGTTCCCCATTGTCCACCTGACTGCTTATTCCCTCAAAGAAGTACAGAAGGTTCGTTAGGCACAACCTTCCCTTACAGAATCCGTGCTGGCTAGTTCTCAGTAGGCCATTCCTCTCGATGTGTTTGCAAATGCCGTCCTTGATCATAGCTTCCACCATCTTCCCTATAATTGAAGTCAGGCTCACCGGTCTGTAGTTCCCGGGGTCACCCCTCGATCCCTTCTTGAAGATAGGTGTGACATTCGCCAATTTCCAGTCCTCTGGTACCTCTCCAGTTTTCAAGGATAGGTTTGCAAACATGCTGGATTGTGCCCGCTATTTCTTGTCTTAATTCCTTCAGAACCCTTGGGTGGATCCCGTCCGGGCCCGGTGATTTGCTTCATTTTAACCTGTCTATCTGTTTGAGGACATCCTCCTTACTTACCTCTATGTGCTCCAATTTTCGGCCTGTTCCCCACTCATGAGCTCCTCTGAGTCCGGTATATTAGATGTGTCTTCACTCGTGAAAACCGACGAGAAGAACGTGTTCAACCTCTCAGCTACCTCTTTATCCTCCTTAATCACTCCTTCCTATCCCCATCATCCAACGGCCCCACCTCCTCTCTCGCTGGTCACTTCCCCTTTACGTAACTGAAGAATCAATATGTTCCAGAAAGAAGCAAAATAAATAGTAGACAAAGTGAAGTGAAGGGGTGAGGGGGAGCAGGACAGGAAACATCCATATTCTGTACTCCTTCCCAATCAAAACCACTAGATCTGCCAATATCCAGCAGGATCTCCTAGGATCCTGCAATTCTGACCCCAAAAAGGGCAGTATACAGATGAATTCTGCATCTTTCACAACCTATAAGTGAGGAAACATCCATTCCGTGCACTCCTTCCCTATCAAAAGCAGAGGACCTGCCATGATCCTGCAGGATGTGCAGAATCTTGCAGGATATCCAGGATCCTGCAATTCTGACTCCAGGAATGGCTGTATCCCTCTGGGTTCAGCACCCTTCATCACCTATAAGGTAAGAAAAATCCATTCCCTGTACTTCTTCCACATCAGAAGCCTTTTAGGTGGGGAAGGGTGCTGAATCCAGGGGGATACAACCCTTCCTGGGTCAGAATTGCAGGATCCTGACATATCCTGCAGGATCCTGGCAGTTCCTGTGCTTCTGATGGGGAGGATGTACAGGGAATGGATGTTTCCTGCCTTATAGGTGGTGAAGCGTGCTGAATCCAGGGGGATACAGCCCTTCCTGGGGTCAGAATTGCAGGATCCTAGTACATCCTGCATTATCCTGTGTATCCTGTGCTTTTGATAGGAAAGAGTATAGGGAATGGATTTAACCTGCCTTATAGGTGGTGAAGGGTACTGAATCCAGGGGGATACAGCCCTTCCTGGGGGGGGGGGGTGTCAGAATTTCAGGATCCTGACACATCCTGCAGGATCCTGTGCTTTTGATGGGGAAGGAGTACAGGAATGGATGTTTCCTGCCTTATAAGTAGTGAAGGGTACTGAATCTAGGGGGATACAACCCTTCCTGGGGTCAGAATTGCAGGATACTGACACATCCTGGAGGATCCTATGCTTTTGATGGGGAAAGAGTGTAAGGAATGGATGTTTCCTGCCATATAGGTGGTGAAGGGTGCTGAATCCAGATAGATATAGCCCTTTTTGGTGTCAGAATTGCAGGATCCTGACACAACCTGCAGGATCCTAGCAGGCCTGTGCTTCTGATGGGGAAGGATGCAGGGAATGGATGTTTCTTGCCTTATAGGTGGTGAAGAGTGCTGAATCCAGGGAGATACAGTGCTTACTGGGGGTCAGAATTGCAGGATCCTGCCATATCCTGCAAGATCCTGTGCTTTTAATGGGGAAGGAGTGCAGGAATTGATGTTTCCTGCCTTATAGGTGGTGAAAGGTGTTGAATCCAGGGGAATACAGCCCTTCCTGGTGTCAGAATTGCAGGATCCTGCAAGATTCTGCACATCCTTCAGGATCCTGGCAGGTCCTCTGCTTTTGATAGGAAAGTAGTGCATGGATTGGTTGTTTCCTCATTTATAGATTATGAAAGATGCAGAATCCAGGTGTATACAGCCCTTTTGGGGGTTAGAATTGCAGGATCCTGGGAATCCTGCTGGATATTGGCAGATCTAGTGGTTTTGATTGGGAAGGAGTACATAATATGGATGTTTCCTGCCACTGTCCCCCCTCACCCCTTCACTTCATCTACTACCGTATTTATTTTGCTTCTTTCTGAAACATATTGATTGTATTTTATGCCTCTTTCAGTCCCCCCCCCCCGCCCCCAATCACTCCCTGCAGCATCTTCCACTATCTTGCCTACCATTTAGGTCTGTTACTTGCACCAACTGTTTTGACTCATTTTCTATCATTCTGCATGAATTCCCCTGCTGTTATGCTGACATCATTGGTCCTTCTCTGCCAATCCCACCTACAGAAGAAAACTACTGGATCTTAGGGGGTGGGACTTTACAAAGATGGGTGAAAGATCATGGGGATTCCCTATTGAAAGACAGCTTGCTGCTGTCATAAACGAGCATTCCATTCTTAAGGTGACCTGCCTTAGATCCTGGAGATCCTGAGAATCCTGGTTTTACCCAGACCCTCTATCAGATGAGGAAGCTCTACTTATTTGCCTACCACTATGACTGATGCCATATGCTGAAGGTCTGAGTGGGTTAAATCCATTGGTGTGGTAGGACCCAATGGCTACTTCCTGAATGGATGTCTGAGCACAGAGCTCCGCTCCGACTTCCCCGATTTCTCCCCCTTACTAGTGGTTCATGGTGGGTGGAGACTCCTTTTTGGATGCCTGTGCCTAAGTCATCAAGGGGGAACAGCGTAGTGCTCTGGGGAGGCGCAGATATCATCTCCATGTCGCGGGGCATGCCGCCAAAAGTTCCCCGGCCAGTGAAAATCAGTGGATGGCGTGCAAGATGGCAGGGATGCAAACAGACGCTCTGACGGACCGCTCCTCCTCCGACATGCTACAGATGTCCATGAGGCATTTATCGCAGTTACTAGATGATAAACTTGCTAAAGTGCATGCCTCTATGGACGAATTAAAAGATGCCCTGGCGGGACAAGCGGCACAACTTCAGCAAGTGGATGTGCGATTGTCGGCCCAGGAAAATCACGCGGAGTTGGCAGACGGTAGGCTAGACCTTCTGGAAACACGAGTCTGCCAACTTATGGAGAAAGTCGAGGACCAGGAGAACAGGGCCAGACGGAAGAACCTCAGGATCATTGGAATATCGGAGAGTGTTAAGGATCCTGAGCTCCTCCATATTGTGGAGAGGTGGCTGCCGAAAGAGTTGGGCCTGCCGGAATAGGTGGGCCCTGTGGTGGAGCGCGTACACCGCGTGGGGCAACGCGAGAGAACGATGGCAATTGCAGGCCGAGAGCTGTGCTGGCCCGTTTCCACGCCTATGCTATAAAAGCTTGTTTGCTTGATCTATTTAAGAAGTCCCGGCATCTGGCTTATGAGGGCACTAAGATTTTGATCTTTCAAGATTTTTCTACTAAGGTGGCCGAACAGCACAGAACTTTTACACCTTACTGCTCTCAACTGGTCGCAAGAGGAATCAGATTTGCCTTCTTATACCCGGCTAAGGTGCGTTTGATCCATGAGAATCGCACCTTTACTGTATCCAAGGTGGAAGAGCTGAGGCATTTCATCGAGAGTCTACCCGCCCAGAAGGGAAACTATGCAACCTTTGTTACTCCCTACATGCTGGGTGTCTGGCGGAGCTACTGCCTTGGATCGTGATCTTCGATCCATCTTTTCTTTTTGTGTTTCCATCTTGGGGGGACCATCATTGTCCATGTAGGTGTCTCCGGTGTCACCTTGAGAGAGACTCTTTGGTAGACCTTGACTTTTGTGATTGCTGCCTTGGATGGCAGGGGCTTCTCCTGGGGTACTCAATGGACATTTAATGCAGGCTGCCTCTCCTTTGGAGCTTCATTGGACACTTCTTGACTATTTAATAATAATAATAATAATAACTTTATTCTTGTATACCGCAATACCATGGAAGTTCAATGCGGTTAACAATAGAAGAGACTGTACATTTACAGCGATGATACATATTACAGTGTTGTTACATTTACAGAGATGTTACATAAATAGCAGTATTAAAAAGGCATATACTAAAGAAGAGACTGCACGTATACAGCGATGTTACATGTTATAGCGGTGGTACATTTACAGTGATATTAAATGGAGGCAATGAAAAGGCAGGGCAATTAGATAAAAACAGAGATTGAGAAAGAGAGGCCATAGTGGCTTGGGAGGGGGGCGTAGTCAGAGGGAATGGAGGCATGTCGAGGTCAGGAGGGTGCAGGGATGAGGGAAGGCAGCGTTAGCGGAATTTGTCGAAGTAGGTAGGGTTTTTAGTGACTTCCTGAACAGGTGGTAGGGCGGGGAGTTGGAGATGAGGGCGGTAAGGGCAATTGTTCCATTTGCCCGCTTGGAATGCTAGGGTTCTATCAATGAATCTCTTGTAGAGGCAGCCTTTTAGGGAGGGAAAGGTGAATAGGTGGGCGTTTCGTGTGCGAGAGGGGCCTGCTATTTCAAGGTGCTCAGACAAGTAGATTGGGGAAGATCCTGTAAGAGTTTTGAAACAGAGGCAGGCGAACTTAAAGATGATCCTTGCCTCTACTGGAAGCCAATGGAGTTTGGTGTAGTAGGGGCTAACATGGTCGTATTTTTTGAGATCATAGATGAGGCGGACGGCCGCATTTTGGACTGTTCTAAGACGTTTGATGGTATTTTTATAGGATCCCAGGTAAATAATGTTGCAGTAGTCTAATATGCTTAATACCAGAGATTGAACGAGTAGGCGGAAGGCTTGGTGGTCGAAGTAGCGTTTGATGGTGCGCAGTTTCCAGAGGGTACTGAAACATTTTTTCACCTGGGCACTGGTATGGTCATCGAAGGTTAGGGTGCGGTTCCAGGATGACTCCAAGGATTTTTATGGTGGGTAAGATAGGGTAATCTATCCCATTCAATCTGAGGGAAGTGTTTGTTAATTTGTGGTTGGGACTCGCTAGGAAGATTTTGTTTTTTTCAGAGTTCAATTTTAATTTGAGATTTGAGGTCCACAGTTCTAACTTGGTGAGGATAGATGCGATGAGTTTTTCCGTTTCTAGAGTGAGTGAGGTAATGGGGACAATGATGGTGATGTCCATCTGCATATATTGAACGATTTAGGTAGAGTTTGCTAGGCTTCGTGCCAGAGGGGTCAAGTAAATATTGAATAGGGGAGGGGGATAGGGGAGAGCCTTGTGGGACTCCACAAGGGTTACGCCAGTGTTGGGAGAAGGCTCCATTACTGTGGACCTGGTAGGTACGGTTTGTTAGGAAGCCTGTGAACCAATCTATTACCTGTCTCGGAGATGCCGATGGAGTCAAGGCAGTTGAGCATAATGTCGTGGTCGACCAGGTCGAAGGCACTACTCAGGTCGAATTGAAGTATCAGGGCGCTTTTACCCCAGTGAGAACAGGTGGAGGAGGTAATTTGTCAGGGCAGCTAGGACGGTTTCGGTGCTATGATTTGGGCGGAAAACCGGACTGGGAGTCATGAAGAATATTGAACTTGTCGAGGTAATTCGTAAGGTTGTTGTTGACAAGACCTTCCATGAGTTTTTGGAAGAGTGGTATGTTGGCGATGGGTCTGTAGTTGGTGAGGAAGAGATTGGCTCCTTGGGTTGTTTAGGGATTGGGGAAATGAGGATGTGGCCGAGTTCGGACGGGAAGTGTCCAGTGGACAGGCATAGAGATACCCAATTGAAGAGTTCTGCTTTGAATGATGGGGGGGGGGCGCATTTCATGATGGTGGGAGGACAAGTATCTAATAGGCAGTTGGAATTGGCGTATTTAGAATAAAGTTCGAGGAATAGATTCCAGTCAGATTTACAAAGGAGGTCCAGGACATGTCGGCTATTGAACCTTCAGTATCTGCTGCGCGTAGGTTGAGTGGGGGATCGGGGCTGTGAGCTGGAAGAGACAGTTTTAGAGTGTGGATTTGTTCGCGAAGTGGTCGGCTAGAGTGATTGTGGAGGGAGGGAGGTCGGAGGTGGAGCGTTTGTGAGAGTCTATGTCGAATAGGGAGTTAACTAGTCTAAAAAGTGCTTTGCTGTTTAGAGAAGGGGAGTTTATTAGTTGGGAGTAGTGTTTACTGCGCTTATCGATGATCTGTTTTGCTGTGGGGGGCTTGTCGTCTTCTAACATTGAAAAGGAGATGCTCCCCCAGTTCTAAGTTCTAAGTTTCAGTTCTGAGTTCTTGTTGACTTTCTTGCATTTTTTTCTTTCTTTTGTTTAGTTTTCACATTGGTCATGGACGAGACTGATTGTTGCCTGTTGGACTCGATCCTGGGGGTGTGGATGTGGAGGGAGTTAGGGGGATGTGAGTATCTGTGTATGCTTGGAGTTGGGATTGGTGTATGGGGTTGTGGATGAGAGTGTGGATTTGGGATGGGGAGTTGTTGAGTGAGGGGTGGGGGAGGGCTGGGGGCATGTCTGTGGGGGGTGGGGGTTTGTTTGAAAGAACTGGAAGTTTTGCTGGGGGGGTCGGGGAGGGTGGGATGCGCACTGGGAGTCTGACTCAGTATGATTTTTTGTGTGAGTGGACAGAGCGTCGGCTCGGCTAGGAGGCCATTGCTGCTATCCCATGTGGTCTGTGGTTTTTCATATACACCTATGCTACACCTTGCACTCATGAGCGGTGTTAAAATTGCTAGCTTTAATGTTGATGGGTTGCATTCCCCTGTAAAGCGCAGCAAGGTGCTCCAATACTGTAGGAAACTGCAGGTGGATGTCTTGCTTCTTCAGGAGACGCACCTCAGCGCCTCTGAGCACGCCAAACTACGAAGGGATTGGGTAGGCGGGATTGTGTATGTCTCTTTTAACAACAGACAAAGAGGCGTTGCTGTGCTTTTCCATAAGAAACATACTTGCACGCTACACAAATTGATTTCGGACCCTGAGGGTCGATATGTGAACTGGGTAAGAGAGTTTTTTGGGGGAAAATATGCTTTTTGTTCCTTATACGCCCCCGATGTTTATTCTCATCGCTTCTTTTCTGTTCTTGTGGCTGCCTTTGCCCCCTTTTCTGATTATCAACTAGTGCTGGGTGGGAATTTTAATATTACTGCTGATCCTCTTATTGATTGTAAACCTCCTAAACCTCATTTACATCATGGGGAACACAAGGGGGGTCAATTTTGTCAACCATCAGTTGGGACTTGTGGACCTGTGGCGTACGCTCCATCCTGACGAATCTGATTTTACTTACCATTCTCCTGTGCATGATGTGCATACTTGTTAGTGGCCCTGTCCTTTTGTCTGGAGTTAAGCAAGTGCTGATTGAAGACCATTACTTGGTATGGATGGAGCTACTTGACCCGCAGGTGCCACAGAAGTCGTTGTCTGGTTGGAGAATGAATCCCACCCTGTATGAGGACGCAGACTTCTGGACCTTTCTGGAAGAATAGGATTCTTACCTAGCAGACAACCCCTCTTCTGCTGTTTCGGAGGTGGTGTTCTGGGAGGCTAGTAAAGCACTTCTAAGGGGTAAGATTATTACCTATACCGCACACAAGAAAAAGGTCCAAGATCAAGTACTGCTGGACTTGGCACGTCAATTGGGGCTGGTGAGGAGTGAGCTTCACAAATCAGGGTCTGTGGTCCTCATGAGTCAGTACTTGGGGCTGCGTCGTCAAATTAATGAGTTATTGGCTCAGAGAGCCATACAGGACATTCAGATGTACAAGTATCACATGCATCGCTGAGGGAAATAAGGCAGGGAAACTGCTGGCCTCCCTGGTAAATCAGAGAGCTTGCAAGCGTCATATCTCTAAAATATGGGCTCCAGATGGCTCTGAGGTGACCACGTTGTCGGCTATCCAACAGAGCTTTATAACTTTTTATCAGGCCTTGTATGATCGGGGGAGCTGTGACACTGAGCAGCGGGATGAATTTTTTCGAGACCTTTCTCTTCCTGCTTTGACACAGGAACAGCGGGATAGGCTCAATGCACTGGTGGAAATTCAGAGGGCTATATGGGCATTAAAACTGGCTAAAGCACCTGGCCCTGATGGCTTGGGCCCTGAATACTACAAAATGCTAGGGGATCGGGTGTTAGGTCCCTTTCGAGCTTTATGTCAGGCCCCTATGAAGGAGGGGGGGTTTGCCCCCGCATAGACTTACCCACGCCCAAATTGTACTCCTGAAGCCTAGTAGAGCGGAAGACCAGCTGGGGTCTTATCGGCCAATTTCTTTGTTAAACCAAGATATCAAGTTGTTTGCTGCTATCATGGCTGCATGGCTTGGTCAGGTTTTGCCCTTTCTGGTCCACCCGGAGGTTTTGTTCTGGGCCAGTATTCCTCTGCTAATGTCTGCAAGCGCTCTCGGTGTTGCAGAATCCTGCTCTGCTGCGAAGGCATCCCGGCCAGGAGAATGCCCTTATTGCCAGCCTAGATGTCAAAAAGGCATTTGATAAGGTTTTATGGGATAACCTGTTTTGGGTCCTGCCCCAGTTGGGCATTCTGAGAGGTTTCCTGGCTTGGGTCCGCTCTCTTTATGCACAGCCGACTGCACAGATTTTGGTAAATGGTGCGCTCACCTCCTCCTTTTCCCTGGCTCAAGGTACTCGGCAGGGCTGTCCCTCTCTCCTATGTTATTTATGCTGGCACTAGAACCTTTAGCAGCCAAGATCTGGCAACAGCAGGTTTTCCGTGGTATACAGTTGGGGTCCCAGGAATTTAAAATTAACCTGTTTGCGGATGATATGCTCATTTTTTTGGGGTGATGCGGTTGTGGGAGTCCCTGAGTTGATAGGGCTTATTCGCTACTTTGGTGCATTTTCGGGTTTGCGAATTAATTTTGACAAATCTGAGGCTTTAGCAGTTCATTCGATGTGTGGCCTGTGTCATGATCCCGCCTATCCATTACAGTGGTCTCGGGGTACGCTCAAGTATCTGGGGGTCTATTTGCATGCTGATCCTCGGGTGGTTTACCCGGAAAAACATTGTGAATAAATTGGACGCTATTAGAGCGTTATGCCAGAGGTGGATGGACTTTCCGATTTCATTTCTTGGTCGCATAGCTCTTATTAAGATGGTCCTCCTGCCGAAAATTGATCTATCCCCTGCAAATGGCTCCCCTTTGGGTTAAACAAGCGTATGTGCAGGTTTATAAGAGTATTGTTTCTTCTTTCATTTGGCGATCTCGGCAGGCGAGAATTGGATATCATAAATTGATTAGGGAGCGTGCCCAGGGGGGAGTGAATCTACCTGACCTCCGTCTCTACAATGTGGCGGCTCTGCTCCACTGGGTGCATGAGGTGTACTCTGGTGCATTCAAGTTTGCCCCGCCAGGGTTCTGGCAATTGCTGGCTGCTCCGGCGTCGGTATTTAATGTTCTGTGGAGTGGAGCTGGGGCTTGCGCCTCTTTGCTTAGACCCCCTGCGCAGCACGTGGTGTTGGTGGCGAACGGTAGTGGGGGGTTTGATGGGCTCCTTTCCCTTTATGGAGTTTGAGGCCAATCCCAATTTCTCAGCTGGTATGCATGTTTTCTTTGTTAGAGCTCGCAGGACCGGCTGTCGGTTTGTGGGCCAAGTCACTGAGTTGGGCTCGAGGTTGATTCCTAGTTTTCAATCTTCTCGGGATCACTGGTCATGGAGTGCAGGGTCAATACTGGCTTATCTACAACTTAGTAGTTACTGCTCCTCGCTCCGCTCGCCGACTAGGCAGGTACCTGTTTTTTCCCCGTTGGATCAGGCTTTTCTTTCCCTCTCTCTAGAGTTTAATACGTTATCAGACTGGTACAAAATGGGGAGGTCCTGGAAGCCTGCCGGGTTTCTGAACTTAATGGCTGAAGCTTGGAGCTCTGAGTTGGGAGAGGAGGTCACAGCTGAGGAATTGACTTTGTGTTTTGTTGAATGTGCTGGGGCTGCCCCTAACGTGGCTTTGCAAGAGATTCATCTTAATATATTACATAAGGCTTACATCACCCAATGCAAAGGGAATATGTTTTTTGTCCACATTGCCTGGCTCTCCGAGGTACGATGGTGCATCATTTCTTGGAATGCTCTTTTGTGGGATCTTTGTGGGTGCAGGTGCTCCGGGCGGTGGAGGATGTTCTGGGGTGGTCTTTGGAGTGGTCTTATAAGACTATGTTGCTTGATGTCACGGGTCCCCTGGTTGAGGCTGGCATTGCAGAGTCTTCATGACGCTTTGTGTTAATAGCTCTGGGGCTTACTAAAAAGCTTATTTTGCAACACTGGGTAGGAAAGGTGCACCCTACGATCCAGAAGTGGCAGGCCAGCATGTCCCAGATGGCAACTTGGGAGCGACAGCGCAGGAGGGGTGCCCCTAGTTGGAAGACAGTGGCTTATTTGGATTGTTGGAGTTCTTTCTAAAGGGGGTCAAATTCCTAGGATGCAGGGGGAGGGATTTGGGGAGGAGGGGGGGGGGGGAGTTTCTGTATAAAAATTTGGACTTTGCATGGGAGCTATCTTTGTTTGATTATATGCCTGGTAGTATTGTATATCTATCTGTATTGCTGTTTATATTTTGGTGATATTGCTTGGTTGATGTGTATTTCTCCTGTGCTCTGATCCTCTAATAAACATATATTTTAAAAAAAACAGAACCCCAACATATAATATTATCTTTGATTAAGATGTCATGGGATGCCAGGGATGGGGAAGCTAAGAGATCACTGCTATTTCTTACAAGAGATTGGGAGGTTTGAGAGTACCTACATTTCTTATAACAGTTTGCAGCAGAGAAAGGGAATGGAAATTCCTGTATCTTAGGTGGCTAGAAATTCACCAGCTCCTTTAACTTCATTTTTGGGAACATCATTTTGCATGCTAATTTTCACCCAGGAGCACTAGACCGCTAACACCATCTCTGGAGATGTTATATAATGTTGGATGAATAAGGCAGCTTGAAAGTTTAATGCAAACTGTGTTATGTATTTTGCATAATAATGAGCTATATTGCAGGTATTTGCATGTCCCTTCAAATACACGAATGCATTTATTTTTTTCAAAATTACTATTTAACAGTGCCTACTCTATTTATAAGAATAAATCAGCTTTATTCATGTGTTAATGGCACCCAATCCTTCTAAATCTCATCTACAAATTATTCCCCGGAATTGGCCCAAACCAAATATTCCTCTCTCTGGCAGGATACTGGTGAACGTGATCCATAAAAGTATCCGGGAAATTAAAAGAGCAAAAATATAGAAACATAGAAACATAGAAAAAAGCGGCAGAAAAGGGCTATAGCCCACCAAGTCTGCCCATTCCAAGTATCCTCCCCCCCTGAGTTTACTCCCTTAAAGATCCCACGTGAGTATCCCATTTTCTCTTAAAATCCGTCACGCTGCTGGCCTTTATCACCTGGAGTGGGAGTCTGTTCCAATGATCCACAACTCTCTCGGTGAAGAAATACTTCCTGAAGTCGCCATGAAACTTCCCTCCCCTGATTTTTAGCGGATGCCCTCTGGTGGTTGAGGGTCCCATGAGCCGGAATATATCATCTTCTGACTCGATGTGCCCCGTGATATACTTATACGTTTCAATCATATCTCCCCGTTCCCTTCTTTCCTCAAGTGAGTACATCCGCAATTTCTCTAGTCTTTCTTCATACATGAGATCCTTGAGCCCCAAGACCATCCTGGTGGCTGTTCGCTGTACCGACTCGATTCTCAGCACGTCCTTTCGGTAGTGAGGTCTCCAAAACTGAACGCAGTACTCTAAGTGAGGCCTCACCATGGCTCGTATGTGTCTAGTACCTGGTGTTCACAACGTAGCAGCTTTTGAATATTTCCCACATAACTTCAATAATAATTGTGAAAATAACTTATTCTCCTAGTCAGTTTCTTTTCAAAAGCTCAGTTCTAGAACAATAGGAATGCAATACTCAGCAAAGTCCTTACCCGTCAGCAAAGTCACTGGCTGCAATCTACAGGGTTTTAAAACTGTCTGCAGCTTTAAATACACACTTCAGGTTTCCTGGCTCCAGTGGCGTACCTAGGGGGGGGCGGGGGGGGCGGGCCGCCCCGGGTACCAGCCCTGAGGGGGTGTTCCCGGCCTTGCCGCTCAGTCCCCCCCCACGCCCGAAGGACCGCTCGCCCCACTGACCTTCCAGCACACCTATGAAGCAGCCCGCAGCAGGATCGCGCCGTCAGCAATCCCTCAGCTGCTTGGGCGCTGCTTCCTGCGCCGCGGTCCCGTCCCTCCTCTGACGTCAGAGGAGGGGGCGGGACCGCGGCGCAGGAAGCAGCGCCCAAGCAGCTGAGGGATTGCTGATGGCGCGATCCTGCTGCGGGCTGCTTCATAGGTGTGCTGGAAGGTCAGTGGGGCGAGCGGTCCTTCGGGCGTGGGGGGGGGGGCAGTAGCTTAAGGTAGCCCGGCGCAGGAAGCAGCTCCTAAGCAGCGCAAAGATAGCTGACGTCGCGATCCTGCTGCGGCTGCTTCATAGGTAGTGCGGGGAGGCCAGGGGGGCGAATGGTCCTTCGGGGTGGGTCGGGGCATCAGTCCTTCAGGGTGAGGCGGGCGGTCGGGCAGGCAGACTTTCAAGGGGGAGGGGGGTGACAGGCAGGCAGGCAGGCCTTCAAGGGGGGGTGCAGGTGTTCGGGGGGGGGTGCAGACCTTCAAGGGGGGTGCAGGCCTTCAAGGGGGGGACAGGCAGGCAGGCCTTCAAGGGGGGGACAGGCCTACAAGGGGGGGGGACAGGCCTTCAAGGGGGGACAGGCCTTCAGGGGGGGTGCATGCCTTCGGGGGGGGGTGCCGACCTTCAAGGGGGTGCAGGCCTTCAAGGGGGGGACAGGCAGGCAGGGCCTTCAAGTGGGGGGACAGGCCTCCGGGGGGGTGCAGGCCTTCGGGGGGGGGTGCAGACCTTCAAGGGGGTGCAGGCCTTCAAGGGGGGGACAGGCAGGCAGGCCTTCAAGGGGGGAACAGGCCTACAAGGGGGGTGGGACAGGCCTTCAAGGGGGTGCAGGCCTTTGGGGGGGGTGCCAACCTTCAAGGGGGGGGGTGCAGGCCTTCAAGGGGGGGGACAGGCCTTCAAGGGGGGACAAGCAGGCAGGCCTTCAAGGGGGGGACAGGCCTACAAGGGGGTGGGACAGGCCTTCAAGGGGATGCAGGCCTTTGGGGGGGTGCCAACCTTCAAGGGGGGGTGCAGGCCTTCAAGGGGGGGGGACAGGCCTTCAAGGGGGGACAAGCAGGCAGGCCTTCAAGGGGGGGACAGGCCTACAAGGGGGTGGGACAGGCCTTCAAGGGGGTGCAGGCCTTTGGGGGGGGTGCCAACCTTCAAGGGGGGGGTGCAGGCCTTCAAGGGGGGGACAGGCCTTCAAGGGGGGACAAGCAGGCAGGCCTTCAAGGGGGGGACAGGCCTACAAGGGGGTGGGACAGGCCTTCAAGGGGGGTGCAGGCCTTTGGGGGGGAGCCAACCTTCAAGGGGGGGTGCAGGCCTTCAAGGGGGGGACAGGCCTTCAAGGGGGGACAAGCAGGCAGGCCTTCAAGGGGGGGACAGGCCTACAAGGGGGTGGGACAGGCCTTCAAGGGGGGTGCAGGCCTTTGGGGGGGTGCCAACCTTCAAGGGGGGGTGCAGGCCTTCAAGGGGGGGGGACAGGCCTTCAAGGGGGGGACAAGCAGGCAGGCCTTCAAGGGGGGGACAGGCCTACAAGGGGGGGGGACAGGCCTTCAAGGGGGTGCAGGCCTTTGGGGGGGGTGCCAACCTTCAAGGGGGGGACAGGCCTTCAAGGGGGGACAAGCAGGCAGGCCTTCAAGGGGGGGTCAGGCCTTCAAGGGGGGGACAGGCCTACAAGGGGGTGGGACAGGCAGACCTTTAAGGGGGGACAGGCCTACAAGGGGGTGGGACAGGCAGGCCTTTAAGGGGGGATAGGCCTTCAAGGGGGGACAAGCAGGCAGGCCTTCAAGGGGGGGTCAGGCCTTCAAGGGGGGGGGACAGGCCTTCGGGGGTGCAGGCCTTCGGGGTGGGTGCAGGCCTTCGGGGTGGGTGCAGGCATTCGGGGTGGGTGGCAGGCCTTCGGGATGGGTGCAGGCCTTCAGGGGGGGGACAGACCTTCGGGTGGGGGGTACAATCCTTCGGGGAGGGTGCAGGCCTTCAGGGGTGGGGTTTAGGTGTTCAGAGGGGGACAGACCTTCGGGTGGGAGGTAAAGTCCTTCGGGGGGGTGTAGGTCTTCAGGGGTGGGGTGTAGCCCTTCTGAGGGGGGACAGACCTTCGGGGGAGGGGGGTCCTGGTGTAAAAGTACACAGAGGGAGAGAGGGAAGGGGGGGTTCAAAGATACGTGCATATGCCAGACTTTGGGGGTTAGAAATAATGGGTCTAAAAACAGAGGAGTGGGAGAGAGATGGTGCATAATGGGATTTAGGAGAGGGAAGGAACAGAAAGGGAGAGAACTTGGAAACAGGGGATGGTGGGGAGGGGGGATAGAGATACTGGATAGGAGGATAGTTGGGAACAGAAAGGGAGAGAGTGGTGGATCCTGGGGTGGTGGGCAGTTGAGAAAAGGTGAAATCTGTGGATGGAGACAAAAAAAAGGAAAGATGCCAGATCTCCTGGAGAGGGAAGGGAAACGGAAGGGGAGAACAGAGATGGCAGACGGATGGTTAGCACGGAGAAAGGAGACCCTGGCAAGCAAGACAACAAGAGCCTGGGACCAACAAGATTTGAATATTGATCAGAGAACAAAAGGGAGAAAAAATAATTTTATTTTCTGTTTTTGTGATTACAATATGTTAGATTTGAAAAGTGTACATTGAGACAGCTTGAAATGGGAACTTTTCTATTTTTGTGAATGGCAAGGCTGAGTTCAGTTAAAATATATGCTTTATAAGAAAATATAATAATGTGTTTTATAAAGTTTATAAGCATTGCTGGCATACTCGGTGAGATGTTCCTAGTGTTGGTGGTGGTTGGTAGCATGTCAGTGTGTTGAGAGGAAGAGGTAGTCTGGGAAATTCTGCTGAGCAAACTCTGGGCCCATTTCCACCCCCAGTTAGTACCACTCCACTCAACTGGTTCACACACTGAGTGGGTCTTTGGGTGTTATTTCTGGGTAGTTGTTTTAGAATCTCTTCCAGTGGTTTGTCAGTATCTCCTTCTGGTCCAAGGAAGGAAACTTTGTCAACCTTAGCATTGACCTTCAGAATATGTTTGTAACAGCGCTGCTTGTGTGGCATTAGGCTATGTAGTGATCGAAAGAAAAAAAACAGACCTTTGCACATTTTTGCACTATATGGTGGGTGTATGAGGAGATTCATTTCCTGCACAGTATAAGTCCATGTGAAGTTACCTTGTGCTGTATTTGACATCTTGCAAGGTCTCTGTTTGGGAAGGAAAGATCTAAGCTTAAAAAATGAAGTGGCCAGAAGTTATGTTAAAAGTAGATAGCGTAGCTGGTTTTAAGAAAGGTTTGGACAAATTCCTGGGAGGAAAAGTCCATTGTCTGTTATTAAGACATGGGGGGAAGCGTCTGCTTGCCCTGGATTGGTGCACTCAGCAGCAACAAATACTAGTTTTGGCTGGCTCTTTTCCCCGCATTTCTCCTCTCTTCCCCACGATTTAATATCCAGTTCAGGCAGTAAGTAAATGCATCGGCAGGGGGGGTCTGGTAAGTCTTGGGGGCTGGGGATGGAAGGTGAGAATCAGTTCTGTAGGCTATCAGAAATTTGCTTAATTATCTACTCACACAGAAAAGCAGTAAAGTCAATAGGTTCTCTGAGTGGGAACAACCTGTTTGATCTTGCACTCTTGTGATTGACCAATTGTTTATCACTGTTATAATTTATCACATTGATTAATTTGAGCACACCTGAGGTGGTCCTATGATGGTGTGCACTGCAGGCAGAGGAGCCTTATTGTGTAAAGCACTGGAGAATTCTCTCCTCTCGCTTACCTCTCACGCTGAGGACACCCTGCTTCAGTATAATCATTTATATGATTTATCTTATAAACATTATTACGTGGTCTTTTCCTCAAGTGCTGAGACATCAGGTTGTTCCCACTTGGAGAACCTATTGACTTTTACTGCTTTTCTGTGTGGCTTTAACATTTTTGCTATTCAGTATACCTAAACTATTATTCAGTAGAAAAAATATGGTTTGTTCAATCAAATCCTGTGTGGACATTGGACTTCTATGAGTGAATGTTCTGCTTGATTGAACAAACTAAATTTTTTCTACTGAATAATAGTCTAGGTACAATGAAAGTAAATAGCAAAAATGTTTGAGTAGATAATTAAGGAAATCTTTTTCATATTGCTTGCTTATGGACTGGGAAAAAAGACTGTTCAAGCAAATGTCTCCAGAACTGCTTTAATGGAAAAATGTGATTTTTTTTTTTTAAGTACTTTGTGAAATTTATTGTTGTTGTGAAATTTATTGTTATACTTTGTTTAAACTTAAAAAGCGGTGTCATTAACAGTGAATCTAATCGAAAAATCGATTCAACAGGGTGAATCGAATCGAATGAAATATTTTTCTCTGAATCGGGCAGCACTATTGGCTACCATGAGAATGGGCTACTGGGCATGATGGACCATTGGTGTGACCCAGTTAGGCTATTCTTATGTTATGTTCTCATCTGTAGGGGCCTTTGTTTTCACTTCTTATTTTAATGTATTTTTTTCCTGGGAACTTATCAGTGTTTTTTTATAATGGGAACAAAAATGGAAGAGAATTAATGTGTGTGGAATGGGGGGGTAACTAATTTCTTCAGCTAAATAATTCAATCCACTTCAAACAGACATAGGAGAACTCACGCACCATTCACACACCCTCCAACCAAAAACGTCAAAAGAAAAAAACTGTTCGACAACCTCCTAGCCATTCGAGCTGCAACACTTGACCCCCAACTCTACAACCTATTGACCTCGACCACAAACTACAAAACCTTAAAAAAGAAATAAAAACCCTTCTATTCAAAAAACACATAAAACCAAACTAACATAATCAGAACTGTCCCAAGCATCACCTGCAACTACTCCATATGTACTTCTGATGTCATGACAATTCCGACATAATTTATGTTATGTTATGTTTGGAATAATGGTTACATAAATGAGGTTCAATAAAAGAAAATTTTCACTGCCTGTTTCTATTCTGACCATTTATTCCATTTCATGGTTATTGCAAAAAAAAAAAAAAAAAAAAAATTTTTCCATGAGGGGGGGGGGGGGGGGGTGTCAAAAAATGATGGGCCCCGGGTGCCACATACCCTAGGTACGCCACTGCCTGGCTCTCTTCGTTTTGTTTTTGAAAAATATTTCCCTGAGCCTTTTTGTTTACCATATATTGTAAACTTTTATGTTGAGAGAAAAATTATACATTTACAGATTGTGAAATTTTTAAGAGAAATTTTCTACTATGTATGCTGGCTTATTTTTTAATTTAAGAACAGGGTTATTGTTGGCACTAGGTGGTGAGGGGGTAGTTAACTTCTTGCTCCTATATCGTTTTGTTTTGGGGGGAGGGGGAGGAGGGATAGAAGGGGTCTGGTCATCCCAGAAATTTTGGGAGTTATGAAAACTCAACCAATTCTACTGATAGTAGTTTTTGCTTTTGTTACTCGACACTAGATGTGATGAGTGCAGGTCTGGACCTCTCCCAGTGGAGAATGCAGCTTCTGCAAGGGGTTGGAGATTTCCCTCAGGTAAAGGCAGTGGTGCACTTTGCACTAACCAGTCATTACCCCTGTTTGAATAAAGAAAAATCCATTTGGATTGCAAATACAAAAAAAATAAAATAAAAAAGGAATGCAATACTCTCATGTCAAGAAATGATACCCATGATAGAAATCGCTGATGCTAGTTTAATCCATCAAATTATTAATGCAGTATTTGGAGGTTGGCTTTTTTTTTTTTTCAAAAGTTTCATAGTGGATGGTTATCTTAAGCTGATGATGACATTTCATTAAGATCAAGCACTGGAATCTGCTAAGGCTGCAGTTCTTAGTCACCTCTTGCTTACTCAATAACAGAATTAGCTGCTGTGTTCACATTAAAATTTCAGGTCCCAATAATTTAGAGTAAAAGTGAATTTGCAACTAGCTCTACTGTTTGAATTTCATGGAGAGAATAGGGAAACAGGTTCATTATCTTTCCTCAGGTGCATTAATTAGTTCTTGAAATTTCATTAAATAGAGCAATACTTGATTTGCTCAGATCTGGAAATTATATTAATCAGGCATTTACAGTGTATTAAAATCTTAAAGATATACTGATGTTTAGCTAGGAAAGATATTGAGTTTGTGAGACAGATAAAATCAAATTAAATCATAAAGCAAATATGAGTATAGAAACAAGTAACCCTTAACATTGCCAACATTACTTTTAACTCTGGCTGGCTGCTTCTAGATGGCTGAATACTCAGTAGTGCTGGGATTAACTCATTATACACACGGCTGGTGGATACAGAATGGATTTTTCTTTTGTTTACTATATCAGGAGCAGTATATCCAATGCTACTTAGTTGGGTCTCAGTACTGAGCACAATAGTCCCACAATGGGAAAAATGTTATCAAGATCTGCCTAGTATTATGTGCTAAAAATGAATGTAAATGCTGGGATTACCGTATTTTTTTACTCCATAAGACGCACCTGCCCATAAGATGCACCCTAGATTTAAAGGAGGAAAACAAAATAAAAAACATTCTGAACCAAATTATTCCTGCCAGGTTCTGCACCCAACCCAACACTCCTTGCCAGGCTCTGTCCCCTGTCCCCTCTCTGGTAGTCTAGTGCTAGGATGGGACAGAGCAGGCAGGCCTAGTGGCCTAGTAGCAGGCAGGCATGCCCCCCCCCCCCAGGCAGGCAGGCATGCAGGCAGGCAGGCAGGGCCCCCCTCCCCCCACCTCAGACAACCCCAACAAGTGGAAGGCCTTCAAGAGCAATTACAGGCAAATAGGAGGCAGCAGAAGCTGAACAACTAACCCAGCCACCCTCTATCCAGCATTTTCCTCTGACCCTGTCTATCAACCCCCTTCCCCTCCTACCTTCAAACTGTCTTTGAGGTCCCTGGCATCAAGTCGCAGAAGCTCAACAACTGACCCAGTCACCCTCTGTCCAGCATTTCCCCTGACCCTGTCTATCAACCCTCCCCCTCCTACCTTCAAATTGTCTTTGAGGTCCCTGGCGTCAAGTCGCAGAAGCTGTCCACGTGCAACCCCATGCTACCATCCTACCCCCTTCAATGCAACTTTTTTTCCCCTCAGCCGGGTTCCGCCCCCCTCTGACGCAGTATCCTGTTTCCGGTGAGGTGGGATGGGATGCGGCGGGGGGGGGGGGGAAGGCACCAGGGCTGCTGCAGGCAACCTGTGCATGTTGCTGCCGCAATCCAGGAGCAAAAAAAACTGGTGAGTTTGCAGGTAAGACGGAAGAGAGAAGGAGAGAGGGGGTGGAGGGATGCTGGACGGCGTACTTGGGAGGGTGGTGAGGTGATCACAAGTGTGTGTGTCTTGGTGGTGTCTCTGACGCTGCTTAAAGAGTCAGCCAGAGGAAAGAGCAGGAGTGCAGGATACAGCGTTGAATGGCAGCAATTTAAAAAAGGTACTGGGGGGTTGGATATTCGCTCCATAAGATGCACCTTTATTTCCACCCACTTTTTTTGGGGGGAAAAGTGCATCTTATGGAGTGAAAAATACGGTATAGTTTATTTATGCATGTAAATGATTTTTTCTAAAATACTGACAAGCATGAAAGAATGCGCTTAAGCTTCAAGTTGTGTTCGTTCATTGTGGGCATGCATGGAATTTGCACTTACGCATGCAGATTTTATTAATTAAATATTTGTTAACCGCCTGAGACCTAGGCGGTTTACATACATAAGAACATAAGAATAGCCTTACTGGGTCAAAACAATGGTCTATCAAGCCCAGTACCCGTTCTCACAGTGGTCAATCCAGGTCACCAGTACCTGGCCAAAATCCAAACAGTAGCAACATTCCATGCTACTGATCCAGGGCAAGCAGTGGCTTTCCCCATGTCTTAATAACAGACTTTGGACTTTTCCTCCAGGAAATTGTCCAAACCTTTCTTAAAACCTGCTACGCTTTCCGCTTTTACCACAACCTCTGGCAATGCATTCCAGAGCTTAACTATTCTCTGAGTGAAAAAAATATGTCCTCCCATTTGTTTTAAAAGTATTTCCCTGTAACTTCATCGAGTGTCCCCTAGTCTTTGTAACTTTTGATGGAGTGAAAAATCGATCCACTTGTACCCATTCTACTTCACTCAGGATTTTGTAAACTTCAATCATATCTCCTCTCAGCCTTCTCTTTTCCAAACTGAAGAGCCTTAACCTTTTGTTTATTTCCTCATACAAGAGGAGTTTCATCCCCTTTATCATCTTGATTGCTCTTCTTTGAACCTTTTCTAGTGCTACTATATCTGGAGATAAGGAGATCAGAATTGAATGTAATATTCTAGGTAAGGTTGCACCATGGAGTGATACAGAGGCATTGTAACATTCTTAGCAACAGATTACAGATCACTAACAGCAGGCCAGCAATTTCATGCTTGAGTTCTTTTAGTACCCTGGGATGTATACCATCCAGTCCAAGTGATTTATCACTTTTTAACTTTTCAATTTGGCTTAGTACATCTTCCAGATTCACAGATATATATTTTAGTTCCGCTGCATCATCACCCTTGAAAATAAATACGCATGAAAGACATTTGCATATAATGGAGGCAGTGTATGCAAATCATGTTTATGCAAATTCAATGTGGATATCCTGAAAACCTGACTGGCAAGGGGGTACTCCAGTCCCAAGTTGAGAAACACTGCTCTAGTGCATGCCCTGCTTTCTTTTTTAGACAGCCAACTTTGTTTCAGTTTACAGTTTAGACGCTTTACTTTACAGCAGATTATTCAGCCTTTCGGTGTACTTCATGCTTTGTCTTAGACCAGTGTATCACAAACTTTTCCAAGCCACGGCACACTAAACTCGGCGCTCCCGCTGGAGGGTCTCCATACATGCACAGATGTGGATGTGATGATATCATGTGCATGTGCGATGTCATCACGTTGACATCCATGCATGTGTAGAGGCCTTCCAGATGGGGCTCTGAGCTTGTTAATCCTATTCAGGTGGGAAGGTGTGGAGAGCAGGAGAGACGCCGGCAAGGAGGAAACGCGCCGGCTGACTCACCTACATGAAGTGCCTCTTGTGACACACCTGGAATCTTGCCACAGCACAGAGTTTGCGATATAGTTTTAGACAGCTTCTCTGACTCAGATTTCCATTTTGACGTTTCACTCTATAGCAGACAGATGTCATCCATTATATGCTAGGCTTTGTTTTTAGACAGACAACATTTTTTCACAGGTTTCACTCTGCAGTAGACTGTTCAGTCGTCTTGCAGTGGTTCCCAACCCTGTCCTGGAGGACCACCAGGCCAGTCGGGTTTTCAGGATAACCCTAATCAATATGCATGGAGTAGATTTGCATGCCTGGCACCTCCATTATATGCAGATCTCTCTCATGCATATTCATTAGGGCTATCCTGAAAACCCGACTGGCCTGGTGTTCCTCCAGGACAGGGTTGGAACCACTGGTCTAGAGCACACTGAGCTTTGTTTAGAAGGCCAATCTTTTCCATATGTTTTACTCTATGCAGACAGCGTAATCTTTTTTTTTTGTTGTTGTTTTGGCAATCCAGAAGGTTTTATGGGATAAAAAAAATATTATTGTCTACTGGCGAGATACTTATTTGTTCAGTTCCAAAATTTTTTATTTAAGTTTTATATAATAACATACAATAAAGCAGGATAAACATTTTAAACAAATTGCTCATAACATTGTTAACACAAAGCTTAGGATATTGAGAGACAAAAATCCTTGAGATAAACTCTCTCCCTCTCTCAACCCCTCCACCTATCCCATTCGCAGAGAGTGAAAAACCAACATCCATCCATATCTACATACATACATCTCCATTCTTACTCTAATTCAACCATTATCTGCAAATTCTTGCACTAACGATCTAAATTTAGCCCCTTTACCTCTCTTCTCCATTATGATCACCTCATATTTCCCAATTAAACAAACTGAATTCCACCAAAATTGGAAAGATAACAAGGATGCATTTTTCCAAGTTTTCAAATCTTTTTTTTTTTTTAGTTCAATCATCTTTATTGACAGTTTAATGTTGACCAAAAATCTAATATTCTCAAATATGGAGAGATATCTAATAATCTTCTGTGATTTTATAATGCCTATAATTCACCTCAATAATCACAGCTCTAAATAATATATAATATATAATAAATATTATTGTGAAAAACTCAGACCCTGAACCCATGAACTGGTGATAACACCAACTGAGGTTCAATGGGGGACCACCATCGTTTCCACTGCCGACGGCAGAATTGATGTCAGGGAGAGGAATGCTGGTGGGCCCGAAGCAGGGAGAGCTTGGCCGGTGGCGGGCAGCTTTGGGGGCCTGTTATCCGATGGCAGCGGCAGCGGCAGTGGCAGTGGCTTGGGGGAGGGCAGGGTGGGAGAAAGAGGGCAGGCAATGAGACAGAAGGAAAGAATAGAAACAGAAAAATAGAAAGGGGGCATGAAGAGAGAAAGAAAGAGAGGGCAGGGAGAGAGGAAGAAAACGTTGGGGGGGGGGAATGAGGTCAGGAGGAGAGGAAGCATACAGGCTAAAAGAAGGGAAGAAAGATTGGATGCACAGTCAGAAGAAGAAAGTGCAACCAGAGACTCATGAAATCACCAGACAAGGTAGGAAAAATGATTTTATTTTAAATTTAGTGATCAAAATGTATCTGAATTTATATCTGCTGTCTATATTTTACACTGTGGTCCCCTTTTACTAAACCGCAATAGAGGTTTTTAGCACAGAGAGCCTATGAGCGTCGAGAGCAGCGCTGGGCATTCAGCGCAGCTCCCTGCGCTAAAAACTGCTATCGTGGTTTAGTAAAAAGGGAGGGGGGTATTTGTCTGTTTTTGTATGGTTGTTAGTGAGGTGACTGCATAGAGTTATCTGCTTTGACCTCTTTGAAAAAACCCTGGAATAGGAATGATGATTAACATTTTCTATGCGTACAGTGTGCTTTGTGTTTTTTAAAAATTTTATTGTTGGTAGATCATTTTGACTTGGTCATTTTAAAAGTAGCTCGCAAGCCCAAAAAGTGTGGGCACTCCTGGTCTAGAAGCTCCCATTAAATCCTCATTTCATTCCCTATAATATGCAAAACAGAATTCTATCAACTTTTGCCACTTTTCAGGGTGTTTTTTTGTTTTGCATCTTTTTGTTCTGTCTACAATTTTGTCCGAAGCTTTCATTTTTCCAAAATGAAATCACAAGATAAACTGAGCTTTGCCTTAGATTAAAACAATTCTTAAAGCAGATTATGAAATTACCATTTTCATTGCATAATCCTTTCCTTCCCCCATTGATATTAAAAGAACTCTCAGACAAGGTGCATGTGTCTCAATTCAACTTCATTTTGTCTCTGTAATCTTATAACTATTCTACAAACAGCTTTTATCTTATATTCCTAACTTTCACATTTGAAGTGAATTCTTAAGATGACACATACCACATAACAAATTGCAGAAAATCTTCAAGGAAACTCTCCAGTACCATGAGACCCACTTGTATCGATGCACAGTGCAGGTTTTCACTTACGGCTCCTATCTTATGATTCACAACGCCTCATACAGATCAAATTAACCTCATGAAGATTCACAGCAAAGAGAATAAAAGCCATCACTTCAATGGAACAAAGCAGTTGAAAATAAAAGTGTGAGAATCGAGTAGGTGATCTGGGCAAAGTGGAATGTGAAAGCGAAAAGGATATAGAAACAGAGAACACTGTGGCAAGTAAAGGCAATAAGACCTATTAAGTTTGCCCAGTTCTCTTCTTGTTGCAGTACTGTAGAGACTTTGATTCCTGGCTTTACCTTCACCTCCTCACAATCAGTGTTCTGCTTCTTGAATTCAGTTATTCATTTTGCCTTCATAAAACCCATGATTCCCCTATACTATCTGTGAAGAAATATTTCCTATGTTTTTCTTTTAATCTACCCTATTTGAGTCTTTATGTATTGACTTCTTGTTCTAAAACTATTGGGAAAAGTGGTTTCTTGTACATTATTTATACTTTGAAAATATTGTATATGTTTATCACATTCCTCCTTTTTTCTTTCCCTTTGGAGGAGTAGTCTAATGGTTAGAACAATAGATTGAGGACTTCCGGTGACGTCATCCGTGTGATGGCAGTGTAAGAGATGAGCTCCTCGTCACCCAGCTCATATTCGCTCATATTTAGCATTTGGTGGACCTTTCCAGGTGGTTTTTGCTGTCCCGATTCTTCCACTGGACTGTAGTATGACCGCGGCATTGAAAAAAATGCAGACTGATTTGCGCACTTTTGCTTTTCAAGCAATGGTGTCCGGGGATACGGCTTGCACATCGTGGAACCTCAGCGAACAAACAAGTGAGTCCAGCGTGGTGCGTTTGCAATCGGCAATGGGGACTCCTACAGTGGAAGGGCCAGTGTCTCGTCTGGAGCTTCAAGGTTGGTTTGCTGACCTTAAAAATACAATGATAGTGATGCAGAAGGAATTGTACTCCGATATGGTTGCCTTGCGAAAGACTGTGGTAGATATGGGCCAGAAATTGGGCGAATTTGAGGAGTGGGTTATTGATCATGATGGTGATATTTTACATTTGCAACAACGATGCAAGGGAATTAAGGAAAAGTATGAAGAGCTATTGTTAAAGACTGAGGATATGGAAAATTGGGCCCATCGTAACAACTTACAGGCCCATGGTGTCCCGGAGCAAGCTAGCTTGCAATCGTTGGAGGAGATTATGCGTGCTATTTGTGTGAAATTTTTACAAGCCGCTGATCCCACTGTTGTCATCCCTACCATGAAGTTTGAGAGGGTTCATCGGGCAGTTGGGGGGACTTTTATGAATCGCCCGGGAGACCTTATTGCTTGCTTTCATTGCTTTCCCATAAAAGAAAAGGTGCTTGCGGCAGCAAGGCAATTGGGCCATACTGAGTGTGAAGGCGCAAAAGTTGAGTTGTATGCTGATATGTCTGTTCTCACTCTACGTAAGCGACAGGAGTTTCAGGATATCACCAAGTGTTTGATGGCTCATCAGATTTGCTATAAATGGACTTATCCTTTTGGACTATCATTCCCTCTACAGAATCAAGTACATAAAGTGGCAATGCCTGAGGAAGCTAGGTTGATTTTGCAGCAAGCACAGATGTGGTTGGATTTGGAGATTCCCCCTACAGTTGCCCAACCACAGAGGAGTGGAGTATCGAGTCAGTCCAGATGGTAGAGAGGGGAGAAGACCGGTCAGCATCTTCAATGCTATTCTTATGCTGCTACAGCGACTCACCCTACTTGAAGCATTTTGGACTTTTTTGGGTTAATGTGCGGTGGGGGTGAGCATGTTGTGTAGCAGAGTTTGGTCTGCTTCATATAGTGGGGCGGTGGTTCTGTAATTTAACCTGTTGGATTGCTGACTCAGGCTTGAGGTGAGAAGTGGAGGGTGGTCGGGCACACTAGATTATGGAGATTGTTTAGGGGTTGTTGTATGAAGTTGGGAGAATTTGTGTTGTTTTGGTATGACTGGAGGGGTCCTTGGATAGTGGGGAGGGGGGTTACGCTGGAAGTTCTTCTATGTGGTGGGTTTTGGGGGGAGGGGGTAGAGGGGTTGGGTTGGTAAGTTGGGGAGGGAAGGGGTGGGGGCTAGGGGGGTGTTTGAGGTTCTGGATGCGGGTGGTGGGATGCTTGGATTCCTGTGGGATTTTGGAGTATTAGTTTGTTTTCTTGGGGATTTCTATGTGGGAATATTGCTTGTTTTTTTATGCATTCTAATATGTTGCGAAGGATGACATTTAATGTAAGGGGTTTGAATGTTCCCAGGAAGCGTCAGTTGCTTTTTAAGGAAGTAGAACGCTTAAGGGTAGGAATTGGCTTCATACAGGAGACTCATTTAAGACCGATGCAAGAACATTATCTTCATCATAAAAAGTACACGCATATGTGTTTGGCCTCTAATAATGTAGCATGGAGGAAAAATGGGGTGGCTATTTTTATAGCGCGAGACTTAGCTCCTGAAGTACATAGGGTTGTCAGGAATAAACAGGGGCGATATGTAATTGTGAAAGTTATAATTGATCAGGAACTATTTACTTGTATTAATATTTATGCCCCTAATAAGGAACAGGGATGCTTTTTTGAAGAGTTGGGACATGTGGTGGTGGGGGGTGATTTTAATTTATCTTGGGACCCATCTTTGGATAATTTGACGGGCGGGGTTAGTTATGGTCATCAGGATAGGAAAAAACTTGTAGTATTTTTTGATCAATGGGGTTGAAAGATCCTTGGAGCCATAGTAATCCTGGAGCCCAGGATTATTCTTATTTCTCTGAGGTGCATAATTCCTACTCTAGGATAGATTTTTGAGGGGTCTCAGTGGAGGTGTCATTGCGGGTGGATGAAGTGGAGATGGCATCTAGGGTGTGGTCTGATCATTCTCCGGTTTGGTTTTCTTTATCTCATAGGGAGGAGAGTCATGGCAAGAAATTTTATCATATGAACGAGGGGCTTTTGTTGGATCCTGCTAATATTTCTCAGCTGACGGAAAATCTTAAAGAATATATTCAGTTTAATATCACAGAGGGGATTTCTCCGGTAATGTTCTGGGAGGGATTAAAATGTGTAATGAGGGGGATGATTATATAATTGGGGGCTTTTCGTAGGAAGGAGCAATATCAATAGAAGAGCCTCCGGGCGCAGTTGCTGGAGCTTGAGGCTCAACATAAGTGGGAGGGGGGAGTGCAGAGGTCCTATCTCGGATTCGGAAAGTGACGGGTGAAATTCAGGAGTTGGAGTTGCAAGATATTTCACAGCATCTTGAGATGTTGAAGCAAACTTATTTCGAATCGGGCAATAAGGTGGGGCGTCTTCTGGCACATAAACTTCGCAAGCAGCGCAAGCATAATTTTATTCTTCAGTTGAAGGGACCTGATGGCGAGTTATATAGATCTTCAGGGGCTATTGGTGATCTCCTTACCCAATATTACAGAGGAGGATATATTGTTGGAACAGGCGGTAGTTGATTATCTGGATCAGGTGACCCTTTCTAAGCTTTCTTTGGCAAAGGTGACTTGGCTATCTTGGCCTATTGAGGAGGAGGAAACGTTGCTATCTATTAAGGCTCTACCTTTGGGTAAAGTGCCGGGTTTGGATGGTTTTCCCAATAAATTTTATAAATGTTTTAGCTCCTTTTTGGTCAAGCCTCTTACGGAATTCTTTAATAGTCTGAAAGGGGAGAAGAATTGCCTTGGTTTTGGAGGATGGCTGGAGTAACGTTGTTGTTAAAACCTGGTCAGGACCCCGCTAATAGAGCCTCTTATCGTCCTATATCTTTACTTGGAACGGATTATAAAATTTTTACGGGCATGTTGGCTCGTCGTTTGCAATGCTACTTGGGAGTGTTGGTGCAGGATGATCAGGCGGGCATTATTCAGGGTCGACAGACTATGGATAATCTTTGCAGGGTGTTTCATATTATTAACTCTGCCCAGGCTCGGAAGGCCCCTGCTTTGATTTATTTTTTTTTCAAAATTTTTAATCATTATTATTTTAACAAAAATAATCAAGAAAGAAGTTTTACATAGAAATACAAGTACAAACAAAAAAATCTTTTTAACATTAATTCACATCTCCTCAAGCCCACATTACTGGGAGAATTTATCTCAAAGTATACAAATAAGTCCTAAAAATAATCCAGATCAAACGATCTAACAATAATGGTGCAACATACATATGAACTCCTTAAATCAGGTAGTGACCTTACTGGTTTCATGAAGTTGTAAAAAATTGTTCCAATTGAATAGAGTCCCAATAAACATATTCACAATCTTTAAATTTTATTAAGCATTTACATGGAAACTTCAAATAAAATGTGGCTCCCAATGCCAACACCCTTGGTTTCAAAGCCAAAAAAGCTTTTCTTCTCAATTGTGTGGTATGAGCCACATCCGGAAAAATCAATACATTATCTCCACAAAATTTCATCAGCTTATTCTGAAAATAAGCTTTCATTATTAAAGATTTATCTATCTCAGTTGCACAGGTTATCAATAGAGTAGATCTAGTTTGGATTATATCTTGAGAATCTTCAAGGAAATCAAAGTCTATTTTCTCCAGCTGATCTACTCCCAAAGCTAAGGAACTCTTTTTTTTTTCTGTGGAATATTATATAGGTTTATTAAGGGCAATTTTTCTGGATCGGTCAATCCCAATACTTCCTTAAAATATTTTCTAATCAATATTTCTGGTGATAATAATTGAGTTTTGGGAAAATTGACCAATCGTAGATTTTTTGCCCTTAAATTATTTTCCATTTTCTCAAATTTTAAATGAGTAATATAAGAATCTTTAACAGTTGTTAAGGAAGCGGCTTGCAAAGTAGCCACTTGAGATTCAGTTGTTTTAATACGCTTTTCTATAATCTTCAAATGGGAATCAACATTTTCCATCTTACTTACTACTTCCTGTGAAAATTTAGCATTCTGATCAATCACTGACTTTAATAACCCTTCCACTCTCGAGTTTAATTGCCATAAATCTTTAAGGGAAACTTCCTGAGGCTCAGCCAGGGCTTCTCTGGCCAACTTAGCCTCCTCCTGAAAGGAAAAGGCTTTAGGCATCTCTCCAAAAACTAATGGAGAAGATACATATTGGTCAAGTATCCCCACTGATTGAGAACTGAAACCATTCTTGGGTTTCAGACCAACAGTGTTTATAGGTGGAGGAGGGGGAGTTCTTTCTGGTGGACTGAGAGACACTCCTGATAGTGAGTCGGCCCCTAGGTTGTGGCCCAAGGCACTGGTTGGCACAAAGTGTCTATCTATGGGACCAGCTAAAATGGGCGTAGAAACCTTAGCTTTCCCTTTTCTTTTCCCCATATATTCAATTCAATTTATAAAACAAAATTTAGTACCTCCCGTGTCTCCCAGTGTCTCCAAGGGACTCCCAAGGGGCAAATCCTGCCCCTTAGGTCACGCCCCTTTGGTCACACCCTGCGGCCGCACGCCGCAATCATGGCGTCCTTTTCACTACTGAGTGAAGGACCCGGATGACATCAGAGTAGCTGTCTCCACGAGTGCCCGCAGAGTCCCGGTTCCCGATATCTCCTGGCTCTAGATGGAAAGAGAGCACTGCTATCCAAGTCGGCAAAGAGTCCCCAAAACGAGCACCTCAATTGCAGATAAGTTCTCCGTTGAAAGGCAGTCATGCGTCCTTTTCACTACCGAGTGAAGGACCCGGATGACATCAGAGTAGCTGTCTCCATGAGTGCCTGCAGAGTCCCGGCTCCTGATATCTCCTGGCTCTAGGTGGAAAAAGAGCACTGCTATCCAAGTCGGCAAAGAGTCCCCAAAACGAGCACCTCAATTGCAGATAAGTTCTCCCCCTTGCTTTGATTTTAGGGATTGACGCCAAGAAGGCCTTTGATAGGGTTTCCTGTTTTTTTTTTGTTCGGACGCTATCTACTATGGGAATATCGGGTCAATTTTTGGAGTGGACTAAATCCTTGTATGTTAAACCTCTGGCATCCTTTAAGGTGAATGGTGCTTTTTGTGCAGAATTTGAGCTTGCTAGAGGTACTCGTCAGGTGTGTGCTTTATCTCCCTTCCTCTTTGCATTAGCCATGGAGCCATTTGCGCAGAGGGTGCGAGAGTGCCCTCATATTTTAGGTATTCCTAGTGGAGGACAGGAACAGAAGATACTCCTTTTTGCAGATGATATTCTTCTTACGCTTTGGAATACAGGGGAGTCTCTACAGGGGACAGTGGCAGCCCTAGCTGAGTATGGGTGGGTCTCTGGGCTTCGAGTTAATATGTCTAAAGCCAAGATTCTTAATCTTACAATCAGGGGGCAGGATTGTTTAGATTTGCAACAGCATTTTCCTTTCCGTTGGACAACTCATACTCTGAAGTATTTGGGCATATATCTTACGGCGGATTTGACTTCTCTCTATGATGCTAATTATTCCCTCTTATTACAACAGTTAAGGGAGGATTTGGATAGGTGGGGGAAGCTTCATGTTTCTTGGTTAGGCAGGGTAAATGTGATCAAAATGATGGTATTGCCTCATTTTCTTTATTTTTTCACAGCTTTGCCAATTTTCCTTCCTAGGGCATTTTTTGAGCACTTGCATTGTACTATTTTTTTCATATATTTGGAGACGGAGGCCTCCGTGGGTTAGCCGTAAAATGTGGTTTCAACCGCGGGACAGGGGAGGGATGGCGGTCCCCAATTTTTATTATTACTATATTGCAGCGCAAGTGCGTTATTTGTTGGCTTGGCAACAAGAGTCTCATAAGACATGGATGCAAATGGATGCTTGGCTCTTGGGTGATATATCTTTGCATTCTGTCCCGTGGTATGATTTGGGTAGACCTCGAGCTATTGTTAGAAGGGCCACACCGGTGTTGGGGGTTATTTTGTGTTTGTGGGTATTATTTCGGGAGAAATTGTTTAAGGGAAGGGTATATTTTCCTCAGACCCCTGTGAGGGTGGCTGAGGGATTTTTGCCAGGACATTTTGATTCGTGCTTTAAGGTTTGGGAAGCAGGAGGGTTGGTTACTTTGGGACAGTTTGTGGTAGAAGGGGCTTTGGTTCCGACCTTACAAATGCAGGAGGAATATGGATTGCAGGGGGCGGATTTATTGCAATATAATCAGGTGGTGGACTTTCATAGGAGAAAGGCTTTGCCAAATCTTCCTTTAGATACCACTGCTTGGGATAAGGTGTGGGAGGCTTCTAGTGGGAGGAGATGTATTTCCAGACTATACAGGTTGCTCCTTATTCATGATAAACCTCAGGTGCAATATTTTGCTTATTGGGAGACATTATTGGGCTGAACTTTAACAGCGGAGCAGTGGAAGTTTACACTGCGTTCTCTCCTTAAGCCATCTATTACAAGTAATATGGTGGAAAATGGGTACAAGATTTTGTATCATTGGTATTATACCCCTGAAAGACTCCATAGGATTAATCCTACTATCTCAGATGAGTGTTGGCGTCGATGTGGGGATCTAGGCACATTTGACCAGATTTGGTGGGCTTGTCCAAAGGTGGGTCCCTTTTGGTATATGGTGTTCTCTGTTTTATCAGATATATGTGGAGTGATCATGGTTAAAGATTTGGGGTGTGCCCTTTTGAATTTAAATCCACCAGGAGTTCCTTCTAAATTTTCTCGTACTATTACGACAATGGCCATGACAGTGCGCTTAGTATTAGCTGCTGCATGGCGTCAGGAAACAATTCCTTCAAAAGCACAAGTCAATAAATTGGATTATGTTTTTCGTATGTCCAAATTGACTGCAATGAAACGTCATAGTTTGGGTGTGTTCCTGCATCGGTGGAAACTGTATATTGATTGGATTTCCAGGAGGGATGGTTGAATATTATATTTTTCTTTCTTTTCCTGGTTTTTCAGTTTTAACAAATTTTCCTTTTACTCTTGTATACTATTTTTACTTTGTATCCAGGACCTCAGGGGGGAGGGTGGGGATGGGTGTGGGGGTAGGTGCGTTTCTGGTACTGTTCTAGCTTTTGCAATATGTAGGCCTTGTACCAAAAGTTATGTTAACAACAGTTTGGGTTTGTACTAGAGTTTTGTATGCTCTATAATTTGTATATATTTTTTTTATTTTTCAATAAAAAATTTTTTTCGAAGAACAATAGGTTGAGAACCAGGGAAGTCCAGTTCAAATCCCACTGCTGCTCCCTGTTCCTAGCTCATTTTTCCCTTAATCACTTCAGGTAGAAACATAGGGCTCTTTTTACAAAACTACATTAGTGATTCCTGTGTGGCAAATGTTATAAAACAGAGAAACAGTGAAAAATGAAGGCAATAAAGACGATATGGCCTATCCAGTATGCCTATCCCGTCCTCTCCCTTAAAGATCTAATGTACTTGCCCCAAGTTTTATTTAATTCAGATACCTTTTTCTTCTGCACCACCTCCACCATGAAGTCGTTCTACATATTTCCCACCCTTTATGTGAAAAAGTATTTTCTAAAGTTACTTCTTAGTCTACCCCCTTTTATCTTCATCCTATGCACCTTCATTTCAGAACTCCCTTTCAGTTTAAAGAGACTCACCTCATGCACATCTCTATCATATCTCTTCTCTCTCGCTTTCCTCTAAATTATATATATTGAGATCTTTATGTATGTCCACATACTGTATACTTTGGGCCTAAGTTAATTGAGAAACACTGTTTAAAACAGCAAAAAACAAGCGCCTATCTGCACCTAAATAAAAGCCACCAAAATTAACCCTATGTAGGCACTTTATAGTATTTGACGACACTATGGGCATGGCTAATGCCAGAAGTGACATTAGGTGATTTAAAGTGCCTATGTAGGCACAATTCATGGCATAGATAGGCACCGTGAATGTAGGCCTGGAAAAACCTGGCCTACATTTCTAGTGCCTATCTGTTCTGAATGCACAATTCTCTCTATGACACCATCAAGTGATTGACATGAGATCGGCAGCTGCTTTTTAGGCAGCCACCAATATCGGCTCCGTATAGATAATCTGGGTCTTTATGACGAAGACAGGAATTGAATGGGCTTTGTAGCATTTGCTGCATGAGAATCCGTAGTCCAGCTTTGTAAAAGGAACTATTTGACTAAAAATCTATCTGGCAAGGGGGTACTCCAGGACCAATTTGAGAAACACTGGTCTAGATGCATTTGGAGGTGTTACCTACAAAACTGGACACAACACTCATGGCAGTGTTATCATTCCTTTTTTCCCAAATGCACAAATACTCTCTAGATTAGTGGTTCCCAAACCTGTCCTGGGGGACCCCCAGCCAGTCAGGTTTTCAAGATATCCCTAATGAATATGCATGAGAGAGATTTGCATACCTGTCACTTCCATTATATGCAAATCTCTCTCATGCATATTCATTAGGGATATCTTGAAAACTTGACTAGCTGGGGGTCCCCCAGGACAGGTTTGGGAACCACTGCTCTAGATTATTATTTGGTTCACATCAGCATCTAAACCCCCACTGCTTGCTATTTCCTTGAGATTTTGTACCTCTTATTCATGACAATTCATTTTGAATTAAATTTGAATTGCAAACTATTTTAACACAGGGCTAACCTTTTTTTAGACAGGGATTTTGTGCGGGACAGGATAAGAGCAGGGTTGCTTTTTGTTTTTTAAGATGTGGGAATAATGCAGATGTATGAAATACAGTAGTTGCATTTTAATGTTTTTGTTTTGAAATGACTATAATATCCACTGAAGAAGTTTTTTTATTTTATTTTGCATGGATACTGAGGAACAGAAACCCATTAAATTGAACTTAAAGGGTGACTTGAGAATGCTATAATCACTACTGTTTTATATTGATTACAGCCACACATGTGATTTTGATCACATATACATACATCACATTTATAGACCGCAAAACCTCATGGATCGATGCGGTTCACAAAAGACAAAAAACTGGAAATTTCCAGAGAAACCACAGAATGATCGTTAATCATTTTAGTTCTCTAAAAATTTTGTGAATTAGAATGATTTTAATAACTTTCTGAAATGTGTGTAAGAGCAAGACCTTCCGAATAAAATGTGCGATTGAATAAAATGGTGACTGAAATGGAGAAAACATTTTTTTGCTCTTGGCTTTCCTAATGACATCACTGTCCTGAGTTTGAGCAAACTGAGCCCAATCTGTTTGAACCATTTAGCTTCAGACCTTTATGAAGTATATAGCAAAGACATTTGTGATGAGTAAAAACGTATTAAAAAAAAAAATAAAATCAGTGAAAAAGATCTTTCAGAAAGGATACCCTTTACGTGCTTAAATCTATAAGAAATTAAACTGATATGAACTTGACAGTCCTTACTAACCATTTAAGTTGATCTGCAAGGAACTCCCCCCCCCCCAAATGATTACTGTTAGAACTGCAGAACATAGGGACGGTATTTAATGAATAGCAGTGGATAGCTCCCAGGGCTCTGAACACTTTCATATTGTACTCTTGAGTAGATGCAGAAAAAAAATAAAAATAAAATCACAAGCATAGTTTTGTTTCAACGTTTGTTAATATCTGTTCCAGATTTCTTCAATCAGTAACTATATTGGTAGCTTGCCAAGAGCTTTCAATATCAATTGTTGCTTTAATGTGACTGGGCGGCCTCTAAATGATTGCTCCATTAAAGTCAAAGTTAATCCCTTGATCATACTTTTGTTACCAATAAATATTCTGTCCTGTGCACCATTTCAAATATTACCAGAAGCACTTGGTATTGATATGAAATTGCAGGGGATATTTCTTCAATATGAAGTGATGCATCTCCAGCATACTTTAGATTTTATTAAAAGAAACAACTGGGCTTTACTCTCAAAACTCCTAAGCCACCTGGAACCCCCAATAAGTGCAGGAGGAGGAGGAGGTCGAAGATGGTTACAGATGTTGGCAAGTGGGAGGATAGGCATTTAAATAGTGTCAGGAGCAACTATTTGAAAATCTGCAGATGTGGAATGTGGGGGCGAGCAGAAGGCTCCTTTTCTCCACATGTAGTTTTTCTTATAGTTGCTGCTCCCTTTGAATGTTCCAGCACTTCGGCACCTCGTTATAGCATTTTATAAAAGGCTTGGTATTTGGCTGAGCCTTTTGTAAAATAATGAGGGACTACCGATGTTGCCTCCCTTTATACGTCTATCCCCCCAGCCTGAAGCTCTTCAGATATTACAAAATGTTTTAGATGACTGCCCTCGCCCTCACTTGCACTAGCAGTGATATCTTTGAATGTGGCTTTTGCAAGACTCCTGAAGCAGCCTCGGCGAAACAAGGAAGTTCCCTGTCGGGTCCTGTAGTGAAGACGCCGTTTCAAGTTCTGCTGTCCTGCATGTGCATGTTCGTTTGGGGGATCGTGGCATGAGAGGCATGAGATGACCGGCAGCTAAGTATCTTTTTTTTTTTTGCCATCTCATGCGCTGACTTGAATCTGTGCCTGTTAGTGATTTTTGAACTTTCCCTGCATTTTTCAAGAATTTTGGATGTTTCAGTCTCCAACTGGGGAGTGGCTACCGCTGATACTTGATTCAGTGAACATTTTGATTCAGAAAAACGGAGCCCATATGAGAGGAAGTGGAGTTTTTCGAGCCCATCAAGTTGAACTGAGGCTTTTTCTCCACTTTCTTTTTTCTTTTCCGGTTCTCTTGTGCTCTTTTTCCTTCTGTTTTGAATTTAGGGCTCCTTTTACGAAGGCACGTTAGGGCCTAAACGCGCAGCATAACGCGCGCTAAAATGCCACGTGCGCTAGCCGCTACCACCTCCTCTTGAGCAGGCGGTAGTTTTTCGGCTAGTGTGCGCTAATCAGGTGCGTGAGCTAAAACCGCTAGCGCACCTTCGTAAAAGGAGCCCTTAGTGTGTGGTATATGATTGCGGTAGTGTATTTCCTCTATTTGTGAGTGATTATTTGGCAGTATTGAGTGGAATTGTAGGGGGTTCTATAGATATATTTGTTTATAGAGTATGAGTTTTGTTACTAGGGGGACTTTTGAATGTCCCAACCTGGACATCTTAAGTTAACATTCTATGTAACATGGGTCTTTTAGATGCCTAAAGAGCTCATTTTCAAAAAAAGGAAAACATCCAAATAATGGCATATAGGGGCAAATGGGCATTTTTCTCACCAAACACTTCCAATCTGCTATTTTTAAAACTTATTTTCTACACCGATTTCTATGCTGCTTATTTGCAGTTCATCTTAGAGGGGGATGTTAGAGGTGTGGTGTGGTTAGGACCAGGGCAGGTGTGGATGTTTTTTTTGCCTCAATCAAACATTTAAGAATATGTCCAGGGTACAATTTGGACCTCTGGGGCTAGATCTATTTTAACAAAAAAAAGTGCCAAACTTACCAGATGACTACAGGAGAGATGTAAGCATAACCTCCAAAAACACTCCTCCATTGGTCACTGACCCCCCAAGCCCTCTTTCCCCGCCAGCCGCGACCTTCTCCGACAACATCGAGGCAAGAGTGAGCACAAGCCCTCTTGCCCAGTGATCTCCCCCCTCCCCCCACATGATCTGGCCAGGAGGGAGCCCAAGCCCACCTGGGCTGTGACACCCTCTAACCCCCACCCCCTACTAAAATACGGGCAGAAGGGATCCCTCCGGCCCATGTGCCTATGGCCCCGCCCACAGGAGGGGCCTAAGACAACTGGGCCAATTACAGTTGGCCCAGGCGCCTCAAGCCCCACCTGTGGGCGGGGTTTGAGCTGCCTGGACCAATCAGGCCCTAAGGCCAGCCACTCCCGTGATGGCTGGCCTGTCAGACGGACGGGCTTGGCACCCGTCTGTCCGACCAACTTTATTTAAGGTACGGGGAAGGGGGTCGTGGGATCAGTGGGGGGGTCACGGGTCGGTGGGGGGGGCGCTCGGGGGCGGTCGTGTGGGGGGGTTTCGTCAAGAGCAGGAGGGCCTGGGATCCCTCCTGCACGTATTTTAGTAGGGGGTGGGGGTTAGGGGGTGTCGCAGCCCAGGAGGGCTTTGGCTCCCTCCTGGCCGGATCGTGTGGGGGGGAGAGGGGAGGAAGATCGCTGGGCCAGGAGGGCTTGGGCTCCTTCCTGGCCCCACCGGAATCGGACGGTGAGGGGGTGAGGGTGCCGCTGGGCAGGAGGGCTTGGGCTCCCTCTTTCCCGATTGTTGTAAGGGGGAGGGCTCATCGCTGTCAAATGTTATGGTTAAATGTCAAAGGTCTAGGTCGGCCCACCTCCCGCCCATCACTCGCCCTTTCCCCTCCTCTAAAAACGCCTCTTTTCTCTCTGTGCGTTTAGAGGCAGGGGAAAGGCCTAAGCTGGTTTTAGATACGTCTAAAACCAGCTTTGATTATGGGTACTTGGATGATCAGACTTTTTGATAGTCCAAGTACCCATTTAGGCCACTTTTTAGACGTTTTTTTTATTTTTTATTATGAGCCCCCTAGCTTTTATAGAATTGCGTTTAACGCCACATTAGTTGGCACTGAATTTTTAGAAAACATAATTGGGCCCATTGTACTTTCTACCTTAATATAAATACGTAGTTAAACCTCCACATAAACATATTAATACCAATGTTAACTTCTACTTCTAGTTACTTCACATTAATATGTGTGTGAGAGAGATTGAGATTGTATGTGTGTATTTGGTGGGGGGGATACCTCAAATTGCAGTGAGCATTCTCCTGCATATCTACCTCTAGACTCCTACAGGAAATCTCTCCCATTCCCTCCCCGACCCCGGTAAGCACTCTTTCTAGAAATTTCTGCATAACTATCCTTAGACTCTCACAAGAACTCTCTGTATATTTTTTTTAAATCAAATCCCCAACCAGAACTCTTCCCCAGCTTCCAAAATACCTAGGATACTTCAGAGTCTGATGCCTCACACCACATTCTGGACTTCTCAGCATGTTTATTTTGATATGGCCTCTAGGTCCTGGCTGCCTCCCACAGCTCGCAAATATCTAATCTTGGAGCCTGCTGAAACCTCAGGATGAATAGCTCCAGATTTTTAGCCACTTTCACAGTTACTCACAGCTGGACGACAGCCCCAGCCCCTGTTTCAGCCAGTGTGGGAGACCACCTTATTCTCAATTCAAGGTCTAGTCCAGGGGTGGGCAACTCAGTCGGGTTTTCAGGATTTCCCCAATGAATATGCTTTGAAAGCAGTGCATGCAAAGAGATCTAGTCATTGGGGAAATCCTGAAAACCCGACAGGATTCCAGCCCTCGAGGACCGGAGTTGCCCACCCCAGGTCTAGTCAGTTACAAGATGCAGCTCTTTACTGCTCCTCAGTAACCCTGAGCCTCTTGGGCTCTAGCAGCACTCTCTGCCAAACGCTGGAAGGCCTCCTTTACAGGAATGGAAAGTTTCATAGATAGTGGTGTTAATTTAAGAAAGAAACTTTATAAAAATAAATTAAATACAGATAAAACACCGGCCTTCAAGCTCTGATGAGGATAGTCACCACACAGGCTCTCCTGTTGAGAGTTTAAGTGTGGCTCACTGAGGAGCTTCGGTGAAATATATAAATAAGAAGTCATCACTCAGAGTTTGAGAATTCAAGATCTAAGGAGGTGTATTAAAGAACCAGTTAGTGGTAGTATTTAGCTAATTGGTGCCACTATATGTTTGATGAATCAGAATTATGGCACATTTACAACAAGCATCAACTAATCAGAAAGTATACAGCTTCTCGGATGAACAGTGGAAGTGAAGGCAGTTTTGATGGTTATATTTGAGTACCAGTGTGACCACAAACCCAAGGAACAGATAAACATATACAGTAGCTTGAACCGGTTCATAGACAAAATCGCGGAAGACAAAGGCGCGCGCCGCCAACTGAGCGCAAGACGGAGGTGCGTGATGAAGAAAATGACAGTTTTTAGGGGCTCCGACGGGGGGTTTTGTTGGGGAGCCCCCCCCACTTTACTTAATACAGATCGCGGCGGCGTTGTGGCTGGTTTGGGGGGTTGTAACCCCCCTCATTATACTGTAAACTTAACTTTTTCCCTGTTTTTAGGGAAAAAAGTGATGTTTTTAGTAAAATGTGGGGGGTTGCAACCCCCCAAACCCTCCATAGCGCCCCCACAACGCGGCGCGATCTGTATAAAGTAAAGTGGGGGGTCCCCCACACACACCCCCATCAAAGCTCCTAAAAACAGTTATTTTCTTTGGCGCGCCCCTCCGCGCTGTGCTCAGTTGTCGGCGCGCGCCTTTGTCTTACGCGGTTTTGACCTGACACCGCTTGAACCAGCTGTACGAATTGCCTTCACAGGCAGTGTCCTGCCTATTCAGTGATGCTGCATAAATGCTAGAGGGTTGCAACTAGAAAACAATTAGGATCTGCAATGTTCCTTCAGATAGGGAAAATGAGAAGCTATGTGAGCTTTGCATCTTTGTATGCCTTCATATGCTGTACGGGAAGAAGATAATATAGGTTTATCTTTCTCAAAGATTCCAACAGATTGATACTTTACACCTCTTGTATCATCTTGAATTTTTAATGTGTTACATTCCTGAACAGCTTGAGCAGATTATCCTATTAATTACTTGAGAACCCAGCTTGTTAGCTAAGAAACGCCTGATGCACCTCTGAGAGCAACACCGGTAGTCATGAAAATTAGTGCTTTTTCAGAGGTGACATCTCACTGGCATTGAATGCAAAAGAATAAAAGGCATGAACTAGCAAAACACAACAGAGAGAACAAACAGATATAAGGAGACTTTGTTATTCTTATGATGAAATGAAGTCTTAAAAACATAGGAAAGACAATGTTCAAAGCTATTTACCCTGTCGGAAAATGAATCTCTGCTGCAAAGGTTAAAGCACATATGAACTTCTATAACATGCAGCCTTTCAGATGGTGGTAAAGAAAGGCGCATTTGAAGGATTAGGGGGGATGAGGATCACAGGGGATGAAGGATAAGGACACGAGTACTTTATGAGTATAAAACAGCATTTATGCACATTTACATAGATGGTGATCCACTATTTTGCATCAACTTGGCTACTCACACAAATAAAAAGCTGAATCCTGAATCAGTTACTTTGAGTTGATAAATATAAAGTTAACCCCTTCTTATACAAAAGGGTAGCGCGGTTTGTAGCACCAACCACAACAGTAACAGTTCCGACGCTCATAGAATTCCTACGAGCATTGGAGCTGTTACCGCCACGGCCGGCACTAAAAACTGCACTATGCTTTTGTAAAAAAAAGGGGGGTGGGGGGAATAAATGAAATAAATAGAATGTATAGGGAATGGGTGCTTTTACCATGCTTATGTTGTAGCTATTATGGGTGCTAATATCATCCATACACAATGAAAACAATATGGCCACTATCAATACTGAAACAGCATTTGGAAGAATCTATGGTTTTGATTAGCTGGTGATACATTGATTTTAGTGTTATCAAATTAGGGAGAGGTTCTAATTTAGGGACCCTTTAACTAAAGGGTTTAATGTCTTTAACAAATAGCTAGTGTGAGTCAACAGGTTTCTTAAATATGAAAAAGATCTAGGTGTTGTACACTGAAACCCTCTGCCCAATGTGTGGTGGTGGCCTAAAAAGCAAACATCTTGAGTACTGCGTCCAGTATTGGTCACCGTACCTTAAGAAGGATATGGCATTACTCGAGAGAGTTCAGAGGAGAGCGACACGACTGATTAAGGGGATGGAAAGCCTTTCATACGCTGAGAGATTGGAAAAACTGGGACTCTTTTCCCTGGAAAAGAGAAGATTAAGAGGGGATATTATAGAGACTTACAAGATCATGAAGGGCATAGAGAGAGTAGAGAGGGACAGATTCCTCAAACTTTCAGAAAATAAAAAAACAAGAGGGCATTCGGAAAAGTTGAAAGGGGCAAATTCAAAACAAATGCTAGGAAGATCTTCTTTACACAACGTGTGGTGGACACCTGGAATGCAATTCCAGAGGACGTTATAGGGCAGAGTACGGTACTGGGGTTTAAGAAAGGATTGGACAAATTCCTGCTGGAAAAGGGGATAGAGGGGTATAGATAGAAATTTACTGCACAGGTCCTGGACCTGTTGGGCCGCCGCGTGAGTGGACTGCTGGGCGCGATGGACCTCAGGTCTGACCCAGCGGAGGCATTTCTTATGTTCTTATTAGAAAAGGTATGGTAAATAATACTAAGAATATTATAATGCCTCTGTATTGCTCCATGGTGCAACCTCACCTTGAGTACTGCATTCAATAAAAAGAATGCTTTGGCGATCTCAAAGAATTTTGAAAACAGAATTATATTTGTCATAATGTATTTTCCCTTACTGACGTGCCACTTCACCTCTGTCTCATGCTGTACTTGAAATCTGCATGTACAATTCAGCCTGATCAATCTTCTTCTGCCACCTGCTGCTGCCTCCACTATTGAATTTACAGTTAAAATTTGATATATTACCAAACCTTTTTGGTTCAAGGAAGTTTACAATAATAACAATTAAAAAAAAAATAGAAATATAACCGGAAAAGAACTCTTACAGTAAAACATGATTGGATAGACCTAATCCATTCACTCCATTAAAAAAAGGCAAATAAAACACTTTGAAATACTACCATATACTCATATTTCAGCTCCTCCAATATGTTATGTTATGCTAAATCTTATATCCTGCCAAAACCTCATACATCTAGGTGGGTTACAGGCAGCATAATATCACAGAGTTCTGTATCAGGTTGAACATGTTTGTTTGTTTATCCAGGGTTACATACATCAGAAATTTAAGATTCCATAAGTCGTACAAGATACCTCAGTGACAGCCATCATTACACCAAATAAAACAAACCAGACCACTGAACACCTCCGTGACCAGCACTCAGCGCTCAACAGTCATCACTCCTACCTCAGCCAAACTCAGACCCTATATTTCATTTTACAGAACAGGTGTCTTTTCAACAGTTTCCTAAAGTTCTGTAAATTTTGCTGCTGGTGAATGGGTGTTACTTAGGCCCCCTTTTACAATGCTGTGGTAGAGGGTTTCAGCACAGGCTGATGAGGTAAAAGCTCCGACACTCATAGGACTTGAATGAACGTCGGAGTTTTTATCTCTCCGGCCTGCGCTAAACCCCTCTATCGTGGCTTTGTAAAAAAAAAAGGGGGGGGGGAGGTCAGTGTTATACATAATGCATAACAGAGAAACATGATGGCAGATAAAGGCCAAATAGTCCATCCAGTCTGACCATCCACAGTAACTGGTATCTCTTTCTCTCACTATGAGATCCCATATGCCTATCCCACGCTTTCTTGAATTCAGACAGTCTCTATCTCTACCACCTCTTCCGGGAAAATGTTCCACGCATCTACCACCCTTTCTGTAAAAATGTATTTCCTTAGATTACTCCTGAGCCTATCACCTCTTCACTTCATCCTATGCCCTCTCATTCCAGAGCTTACTTTCAAATGAAAGAGACTCAACTTATGCACATGTACAGTACACCATGTAGTATTTAAACATCTCTATTATATCTCCCCTCTCGCCTTTCCTCCAAAGTATACAACTGTGCAAGCAATATAGGATAGTACATCACAATAACAGCTAATTATTAACATCATATTTATTCTAAGTGTCTTGTATTATTAGTCTGTGTTTCTTTGTGTCCCTGGTAAAGAGTCCTTTAAAAAAACATGTTTTTAGGCTTTTGAAAAATTGTATATACGGTGGTTGTGCGAAATTTGATGGGAAAGCGAGTTCCATACTTTTGCTATTTGTTGTGATATGTCTTGTATTTTATATCCTCAGAGTTGGTAATGATAGAATCAGGTAGAGTTACACTGATCAACTCATCCTATTTGTATGGATATCATACTAAAATAATAATGATAAAGAAGATACTTTAATAATCATATATATACTTTTAAGTTCACCTCTGCACGTATTGACTTTGGAAGATTATTTCAAAGGACAGGAGTCAATTAGAAAAATACAGCAGACAATGTCAATTACCAGTGAGCCCTAGATATAGGGGGCATTGCAATTCTAAAGTCTTGCAAAGATCTAAAGGCTCCTCTTATCAAGCCGCGCTAGCGGGGTTAACGCACATGACGTTTCATCATGCGTTAACCCCCCTACGGGCCTAAAAACTAACGCCTGCTCAAGGGAGTCGTTAGCGGCTAGCACAGCCGGCGGTTTAGTGCACGGTATTATGTGCGTTAAACCGCTAGCGCGGCTTGATAAAAGGAGCCCTAAGAGTCCTGGCTGGTGTTTAAAGCAAATAGAAGGAAATATTTTTTTCACTGAACAAATAGTTAAGTTTTAGAAATCATTGCCAGAGGATGTGGTAATAGTGGTTAGTGTAGCTGTGTTTAAAAAAGGTTTGGACAAGTTTCTGGAGGAAAAGTCCATAGTCTGTTGGGCTAGAGAGACAATTGGTCTAACTCAGTATGGCTATTCTTATGTTTTTATAAGAAATGACTAAATTAAATAAGAGGGAAACCACTCATAATAGGCTTTATGATCCAAAGTAAAAATTTTTTAATGAAATTCAAAATGTAATTTGTAACTAATGTTATACTTTAAATAAAAGTTTTATATTGTATTAGCATATTTATGAATATTTTCTAGAATCCTCTAACATCTGTAACCATTTAATTCAAGCATATACTGTATTCTCATTATCTGCCGTCAACTTTCTATGTTTCTACTTCTATAGTCCAGATGAGAAATTAGGAGAGCATGTATTAAATGATGTAACACTGTGTTGTTAAAACAATGCCTCACTACTCAGAGTTAACACAGATTGGAATCCCCCCCCCAAAAAAAAAAAACACCTCTTTTTGCAAAAGATGATTCCTGATCCTGAAATATGAGCCAATAATCAAAAATAATCCCTAGATAGCCTAAACTATCTACTACTACAACTGGTCTACCAAACAAAATTGGCACCACAGAGGGATGCTGCCCATCACCTCCTACTTAAAAGCTGCTGCCTGCTACCACTGTTGTAATCACTTTCCCATATTCTGAAACTAGAGATAGCAAAAAAAAAAAAAAGAGAGAAAGAGAAAGAGAGGGGGGCAAAGGCAAAGAGAAGAGATTAATGATAGACCTGTTTGTTTGCTTTTTAATTAGTTGAGATGGGTTTGTTTTGGCCATGAAGCTGGTTTTGCTGTGTTGGTGGGAGCATAAGAACATAAGAATTGCCATACTGGGACAGACTGAAGTTCCATCAAAGCCAATATCCTGTTTCCAACAGTGGCCAACCCAGGTCCCAAATACCTAGCTAGATCCCAAGTAATAAAACAGATTTTATGAGGCTTATCCTAGGAATAAGCAATGGATTTCCCCACGCCATCTCAATAATGGCCTATGGACTTCACTTTTAGGAATTTATTCAAACCTTTTTAAACCCTGCTAAGCTAACTGATTTCACCACATTCTCCGGCAATGAATTCCAGAGTTTTATTACCCATTGTGTAAAGAAATATTTTTTCCAGTTTATTTTTAAAATCTACTACTTAGTAGCTTCATCACATGAACATCAACAAATGATTCACATTTACCCTTTCCACTGTACTCAGTATTATATAGACCTCTATCACATTACCCCTGAGCCATCTCTTCTCAGAGCTGAGGAGCCCTAGCCACTTTAGCCTTTCCTCACAGGGAAGTCATCTCTTCCCTTTTATCATTTTTGTCACCCTTTTTTGTACCTTTTCTAATTCTGCTATATCTTTTTTGAGATATGACAACCAATATTCGAGGTGCAACCATACCATTCTAATCCCCGTGTTATCATCCTTTGTGGGACAGGGGTGTTAGGGATGCTGAGTTCCTCATTGTTGTCCTTGTGACATTGTAAGAGGCTTCTGCTTCTAAGACAGTTAACAAATGTCATACTGTCAGGTCAGGTTTTCTTTTTAAGTACTGTAGTATTGCAGTTTTATATGATTCAAAAATTGCAATAAAAAAGCATATAGGGAGGGAGCTTTAAATGATTCTCTTCTGTTGAGTGGGTCTGGGTCAGGGACATGAGAAGGAGATGTAAGGAACCATAGTTTCTTTTGATTTCCAGTAGGTAAAGTATTGGTATTCTGTGGGACCTGGTGTAATATTTGCATTGTTGATTTTTCCTTAGTATGATGGTTTAAGTTTTGGTTCATAGTGCTATTTTGATTCAGCAGATTCTTTCAGGTAATTGCAAAGATGTAAAAGTAACAAATCCCAGATGGAAGAAGATGTAAGAGATCTACCTGCATGGGAAATGGTTTTCAATGGTGATGAAATGGAGGAACTAAAAGAAATCTCAGTGAATCTAGAAGATGTACTAAGCCAAAATGACAAGTTAAAAAGTGATAAATCACCTGGACTGGATGGTATACATCCCAGGGTACTAAAATAAATTAAACATGAAATTTCTTACCTGCTATTAGTGATCTGTAACCTGTCGCTAAAATCATCTGTAGTACCTGAAAATTGGAGGGTGGCCAATGTTATGCCAATTTTAAAAAAGGTTTACAGGGGAGATATGAAAAATTACAGACAGGTAAGCCTGACTTCAGTGCTAGGCAAAATGGTATAAACAATTATAAAAAAAATAAAATTGTGGAACATTTAAACAAACATGGGTTCAGCCGAGGGAGATCTTGCCTCACGAATTTGCTTGACATCTTTGAGGTGTGACTAAACATGTGGATAAAAATGAGCCAGTTGACGTAGTGTATCTATATTTTCAGAAAGCTTTTGACAAAGTTCCTCATGAAAGGCTCCTGAGAAAATTAAAGAGTCATGGGATAGGTGGGAAAGTTCAGTTGTGGATTAGGAATTGGTTATTGGATAGAAAACAGAGGGTAGGTTTAAATGGTCATTTTTATCAATGGAGGAGAGTAAACAGTGGACAGCCACAGGGATCTGTACTGGGACTGGTGCTATTTAACTTATTTATAAATGATCTGGAAATTGAAATGACGAGTGAGGTGATTAAATTTTCAGATGACACTAAACTGTTCAAAGTTGTTCAAACACATGCAGATTGTGAAAAATTGTAGGCAACCCTTAGGAAACAGGAAGACTGGGCATCCAAGTGGCAGGTGAAATTTAATATGGACAAACACAAAGGGCTCGTTTTACTAAGCTGCATTAGGGCTTTAACGTGCGGAATAGCGCATGCTACAATGCCGCCCATGCTAGATGATAACGTCAGCATTGAGCTGGTGTTAGTTCTAGCCATGTAGCGTGGGGTTAGCGCGCACTAATCTGCTGTGTACGCTAAAAATGCTAGCGCACCTTAGTAAAAGGAGCCCAAAGTGATGCATATTGTGAAGAATAACCAAAATCACAGTTACCATGTGCTAGGGTCCACCTTGGGGGTTAGTGCCCATGAAAAGGATCTGGGTGTCATCATAGACAATACAATGAAACCTCCCTTCCAATGTGCATTGGCGGCCAAAAAAGCAAATGAGATGCTAGGAATTATTTTAAAAAATGGATGGTTAATAAGTCTAAGAATGTTACGATACCTCTGTATTGCTCCATGGTGTGACCTCACCTGGAGTACTGCATTCAATTTTAGTCTCCTTATCTCAAGAAAATATAATGGCACTGGAAAAGGTTCAAAGAAGAATGATCAAGATGATAAAGGGGATGGAACTCCTCTTGTATGAGGAAAGACTAAAAAGGTTAGGGCTCTTCAGCTTGGAAAAGAGATGGCTGAGGGGAGATATGATTGAAGTCTACAAAATCCTGAATGGAGTAGAATGGGTACAAGTGGATCGATTTTTCACTCCCATCAAAAATTTCAAAGATTAGGGGACACTCAAGTTACAGGGAAATACTTTTAAAACCAATAGGAGGAAATATTTTTTCACTCAGAGAATAGTTAAGCTACTTCTCTCTATGGTTCACTAACCCACCCAGCAGGCTACTTAAGACACCTGTGTGCAGTTCTACTAGGCTTTTCTATACCGGGTGCTGATGTTTGGAGACAGGTATGTACGTTTGTATTCTGATCTTTGTGGGTGTGAGGGGGGGTCAGTGAGCACTGGTGGAGTGTGGGAGTGTCTTACCTTGATGCATGCAGTGGTCATGTGATCAGTTTGGGCACCTTTGTAGCACACAACCCTTCTAAAACAGGTCTAGCTCCAAACGTATAAGTTCCATCCAGGATGTCTTGAAAAATGCTTGATTATTACATTACATTAGAGACTTCTATTCCGCCATTACCTTGCAGTTCAAGGTGGATTGCAAAATAAGTATGGTTGGTCTGTTACAGAAGGAGAGCAGTGGACATGGCTAGAGAAGGTGAAGAATAGGACAGGTAGTTTATCACTAAGATATCCATATCTAACCCACCCTTGAGACCTCCCAAAGCTCACCCATTACACGCCTGCACCAGGCCCATCTCGTGCTCTGAACATACAGAGGCTGGAATACCTCGCTAGACATACAGAAAAGCAGTTTTGATTATCAGCACTCGGATGTCCTGGCGATTAGGACATCCAAGTGCTGATTTAGGATGCTTTTTGGATGTCTCTGGTTTTTTAGAATTATTATTGTTGTGGGCCCCTTAGTATAATTAAAACAAAAACTAATATAGAAGCAGTTGATGCATATTATTAGCTGTTGAAGTAATGTTATATAAAATTAATTGAAATTAAAGCCATATTTCTTATGTAAAGGTTGCAAACTGTAATCTTTGAAATCATTTGCAGTAGAAATTGTTTATTTTCAAAATGATTTATTGGCCTTAGAGTGTTCAAACTTGTTTATAATTAAAGGAGAATCCAGTTGTCATGCTGTGATGTTGTTGATAGTAAACATGGTCTCACTGAAGCTCTTCCGTGCCATTCTAGAACAGTGATAGTTTTAAATTGTCTTTAATTTACTGAAAGTACATTCACCCAGTGTCACAGACACAGGCAGGGTAATAAAGATATGTAAAGTCATTTGTGATAATCAGGGAAGACGGATGATAATCCAAGTTCAATTTTCAATGATTTCTTCATGGAGTTATTCTGGCCTACAAGATGATTTAAAACACTGCTCTGTGCCAACCACTTAATAAGTAGTTTAACTATAGTTACTTTCCTAAGAAAGTAGTTTAACTATTGGGTTAACTATATTATTCTTGCAGTAGTTTAACTACATGAGACAACTACTGCAAAAGCGGTTAACTGGTAGTTAACTACTTCATTGGGTTTTTAATTTCTTTTTTAAATCCCAATCAATCAATAAATTGTACAATTATTGCACTTAGGAAGAAATGTGCTTAATGCTTAAAAACAATTGATAAATTTGCAGCAAATCATTAACGAATGGCTTTTCTTCCTGTGATATACTTCCAATTAAAATGACCTGTTTTCACATTTGTCTACAGCTTTTGATTGATGTGAGAAAAAGGAATACCTTATTCAGGCCAAGAAACCAGCCCATTCAGCACATCACATATCACTCTAGGCAACCAACTGCCTAGTACTCCTACTGGGGGCACTACAAAACTCCCAATACTACATACCCAATATAATTACAGGTAATCATTGGCTAAGGACCCATATCCCACACACTGGAAAATGCAGCCGCGAGAGGGAAAACCTGAAATGAATCATAGGTACAACATATACACTTGGGAAGAAGCAATCATCAATCATATTTCTATACTTCAATGCCCAATCAGTCTGCAACAAAACTTTGATATTAAGATACCTGATCACTAGCCATGCTGCCAGCATTATCGGCATAACAGAATCCTGGATACAAGACAAGGAGTCTCCAATCTTAAAAGACCTTTACCCTCCAGGATATAAACTATTACACACACCCAGAGAGCGAAGAAGGGAGGGGAACTAGTCTTAATATACAAATCACTCATTGATAGTGGCACTGAACCTGGATTAAAATATCTGGTCTGCTGCCTAGGCAGTCCTAAAGGGAAGCAGAACATAGGTGTAATCCATATCTACAGACCACCAAGTAAGTGCAGCCTAGCAGCATGGTGTGTGATCAGGTTGATCACACACCATGCTGCAGTCTTCATCAAACTACTACTACTAGGAGATATAAACCTACATCTAGAAGATGACTCTGACCCCAAGGTTTGAGCCTTGAAAGACGTTCTGTCCCATCTAGATTTCAACACTCCCTCCCCCCAGTCTGGAGCCAACCGACAGAGGAGGTCACAGTCTTGATGTAGTTGCCACGCTATTGGCAGAATCAAGTCTTTCTCTAAATGACCACACCAGCTGGGAACCCACAATTTGTTCTGACTACTATCTCCTTGGCTTCACCGTACAACTACCTCAGGCAATGACAGCAGTACCCAAACTAACATCACTTAAAGGATCCCGAGGCAAGATCCCAGCGACAGAATACTGGGAAGAAGTCACAACCCAACTTGATCCAGTAAGAGGAGACAGAACAGATTATTACCTCCTAGCAACATCTATACACTTTAGCCCTCAATAACCTAGCTCCAATTAAGCAAATACAGGTGAAAGAGAAAAGCAACTCATGGTACATGAAGGAACTACGATCCCAAAGGTTGCAAGTGCACAGACAAGAACAGGCATGGAGAAAGAATCACAGAAAATAACATTATATCAACTGGCAAAAGGAGGTAAAACAATACAAGTTAGCGGTAACCAAGGCCAAAAGAACATACTATGACATGTTGATCAGCCAATTGGAAAACTCAACCAAAAGTCTTTTCAAGATCTTCACAACACCAATATCCACTGAGAAAATAATCACAAACCCATCTACTCAATGCCCAGATGAATATGACCTTACTCATTATTTCCAGAACAAAATTAGATCTATAAGAGAAGCATTTACTCACACACTAAAAGACTGCACAGCACCAAACCTAAGACAAATTGAAGTTTTTTTCTCTCTTGACTGCAAGATAGAGTATAATTCAGTGGTAAAAAGTAAAATCTAATGGTAAACAGAGCATAATTCATCAGATAGCCTATATTTTTGTGGAATATGATATTGTCTAACAACATAACATTATTATGATAATATTGTTGTGGTTAAGAGTAACACACAATTCCTCCCTCCCCCACAGCTAGACGGTACTGTACCAACTGTCCTTTTACCCATCCAGTCTTCAACTCTACCCTCCTATATGCACATCCTGTGGTACTACCAGGTCATGGCTCATCTCATGGCAGTATTGCACTGAGCCCCAAATTAAACACAACAGAACTCACATTTTCATTTAATTAATTGACCATTTGCCTTCACACTCTTTTTCTCCATGCCATATGTGACTGGTTCCCACCTTCCTCCCCCCCACCGAGCTCACCCGCAAACCTCAGATAGGGAGGGATGGGCCAAACAACTTTATTCCCCAATCTACCATCTCCCTCACCACTCAAGAAAATTGCCTTCCAGCCCAATTCCTTCATCTTGATGTCTGCCTTTTCCCTATTAAAAAAAAAAAATCCTTTATAATTGGTTCTCCCCTTCCTCACGTACTTATGTTCTTTGTTTTTCTGTCCTAAAATCAGGGCCGGATTAATCACTAGGCCAACTAGGCATGTGCCTAGGGCCCAAAACTGTGAGGTGGACCTGGTGAAGAAGGGCGACTCAGCTTGCTATTTTTCAACTGCAACGGCCCCCACCCCACGCAGCAACGGCAATGTGACCGGATGTGTTACTGAGGGTCCCGCGATGACTGCTTCTGCCGGTCCAGCCCCCTCTGACGTCACTTACTTGCTCTGGAAGAAGTGACATCAGAGGGGGCTGAACCGGCGGAAGCAGTCATCGCGGGACTTTCCTGTAACACATTAGGTCACGGTGGTGTTGCTGTTGCTGCAGGCGGGGAGTACCTGTTGCCATTACTGCGGGGAGGGGCCATTGCTGTTACTGCGGGGGAGCCTGTTACCATTGCTGTGGGGGGGGGCGTTGCCACAGGGGGGGCATTGCCATTGCTGGGGGGGGCGATGCTGTTGATGCGGAGGAGAGGCGTTGCCGTGGGGGAGAGAGAAAGGAGGATGTAAGGGTGGTGGAGGGAGAGAAAGGGAGCAGGGTGGTATTGAAGGGTTGTGAGAAGGGTGGTGGAGGAAGAGAAATGGGGCAGGGTAGTATGGAAGGGTGGTGGAAGGAGAGAAAGGGGCTGATGGAATTGGTGTGCATGGGAAGGGGAGAGATATAAGGGGAAGGATACTGGATGGAATTGGGTTGAAGGGAGAGAAAGGGGGCAGATGCTGATGGAAGTGGGAGAAAGGGAGAGAAGAGAGTGAAATGCCTGACCATGGGGATGTGGGAGAGGGAAGGAGAGGAGAGAGATGCCAGACCATTGGAGAAGGGAAGAGAAGATGATGGATGCCAAACCAATGGGGGGAGGGGGAGAAGAGGTGTAAGGGAGAGGCAGACAATTTCTGGAAGAGGCACAGAAGGACAGAAGATGAAAAGAAGATGAGGAAAGCAGAAACCAGAGAAGGCAAAGGTAGAAAAGAAATTTATATTTATTTATTTTTTGCTTTAGGGAATATCGCTGTTGTTTTAGGGGACATCACTGTTTGTTTTAGGGGACATCGCTGTTTCTGTGGTGTTGCATTGTATGCAGAGTCCAGCTTCTTGGTGGTTTTATTTAACCTTTGCCTACATATTTATATTTTATCCCCCCTTTTACAAAACTATAGAGCATTTTTTAGCGCTAGCCGTGGCTAAAAACCATACTACAGTTTGTAAAAGGGGGAGAGGTTAGTTTGTGATTACATATTCCATACTAGGCAAAGGTGTTTTCTGTGTTCTGTTTGTATGAAAGACATGGTTTTTTTTGTTAGCGTTAACTAGCCTTGTTTGGCGAAATGCATCAGGCATGGTTCTTGGGAGCACCCTTGAATTAACCTGATTGAATCTCCTTATTTTCTGCCAATCTTCTTTTGTTTTCATGTTGGATTCTTTCGTGGACTGTTTGCCTTGTTGTTTGTTGCAAGTTAACAATACATGGAGTGGAACGTGCTAGAGGAGTTAGATTTGGTTGTTTATACATAGTAACATAGTAGATGACGGCAGATGAAGACCCAAATGGTCCACCCAGTCTGCCCAACCTGATTCAATTTAATTTTTTTTTCTTTTTAGCTATTTCTGGGCAAGAATCCAAAGCTCTACCCGGTACTGTACTTGGGTTCCAACTGCCAAAATCTCCGTCAAAACCTAATGCAACCCATCTACACCCTCCCAGCCATTGAAGCCCTCTCCAGCCCATCCTCCCCCAAACTGCCATATACAGACCATGCAAGTCTGCCCAGTACTGACCTTAGTTCAATATTTAATATTATTTTCTGATTCTAGATCCTCTGTGTTCATCCCACGCTTCTTTGAACATATGGGTTACAGTTGGTTGATGTAGAGTGAGGCAGTTGAGAGGCATTGTAAACTTGGTTATTAATATAGACATGTTTCAGATAGTATTACTGCTTTACAAATATTTGAACACTTTTATATATGCATGGAAAGGGTTCAGAGTTAAAATCCAGGGTAAGTAGGTGGGAAGGAAGGGGGATTTGTTCAGAGATGTTTGGGGGTTGCATAGAAGAAAAACTGTGTACTGGTATGCTAATCTTTGTTTTGAATTAAAAAAAAAAAAAAGAAATACAAGGGGAAATAAAAAAGTAAATAAGAAAACAGATAAATGGGGGCGGGACAGGGGCGGGGCATGGTTGGGGTATGGGGGGGCAGGGCCAGGGGGGCCCAGAGTACTTGTGTACCTAGGGGCCCTCAAATAATTAATCCTGCCCTGCCTATAATTGATGTAGTTCTTCCCCTTTTTCCTTTTGTTATCCTTAAGTTTGTCTGACCAATTCAGTTTTTTAAAAAATTATGTTGGTATATCTAATTTTAATTACCCCCTATTTTTTATGACTATGAATATCACTTAGAATTATGAGAAGCGATTTAATCAAGTGTTAAATAAACTTGGAAACCTTCCAACCACCAATTATTTTGCCTTATTTCCTTCTTCACACAAGTCTTCCAATCTCCATAATCCAGCACCCTTGCTTATTATTTTAACACTTTTCTTCCCTCTAGTCCCTTATCTCTTAACTCTCCCCATTTCCTCCCCTTCCAACCCTTTCTTCTCCAACAGGTTTCTCACTGCTCCACCAATGTTATTTGCCCTTGGTCAACTCAGAGGGCTTCTTTTAAAGTTGTTCTGTTAGAAATGCTATTGTTGATTATTCCTCTCCCCCCCCCCCACAAAAAAAGGAAAGGACCAGGCTCTCCACTGAGACAAGAAGATATTTTGCTCTTTCCACTTCATTGTCTCTTCTCTTTCTCATTAATAAATAGAATAGCCTCAAGATTGTGATCTAATGTTTTCCAGTTTTTAATGTATCTCTTAAATACATAAGCCGTAGCTCTTTAGGGCATAAAAACAGTCTTGGGTCTCAAATTCATGCTCCTACCCATATTCTTAAGAACCTACAATTTGAAGTGTAAGCCAAGGAACTGGAAAGCCTGAAACAGCAAGTCCGGCTGCTGGAAGGAACTGTGATAGAACTAGAAGAACTCCTCGTCAGGAAAGAAGAAAACTGCAAGCAGGAGAAGTTGCTAGGGGAGTCCAGTACCAGCGAAGTGATCGAGGAATTGGAGAGATTCATCGAGGAAGCTCACCAGCAGCATGTGGAGGTCCCAGGGTTGGAGATCAGTGCAAGAACAACAACCATGGAAGAGGGTCCAGGCGATGAGGAAGGAGGCACCACTACAATGGACAAGGAGGCTGAAGCGGAGGTAGAGGATGAAGACAGGGCCTACTCCATGGATACGGACTTATGACCCCCCAAGAACCCCCGAATTAAGAAGATAGGGATCATCGTTGGAGATTCCATCATACGCAATGTGGACAGTCACATCGCAGGAGGGAGAGAAGATAGATTGGTCACCTGCTTGCCTGGTGCAAGAGTGAAGAATGTGGCCAGCAGGATCACCAGGATCATAGACAACGCAGGAGGAGAGGAAACTGCTGTGCTCATCCATGTGGGAACCAACGATGTGAGCGGATGGAAGTACGACAGGGAAGAACTGAAGGGTCAACTCCGCTCACTCGGAAGAAAACTGAAGGTCAGGGAGGTGAAAGTGGCCTTCTCCGAGATCCTCCCAGTTCTGAGAGCGGATGGAAAGAGACAGGATGAACTGCGAACAATCAACGCCTGGATGAGACGATGGTGCGATGAGGAGGGATTCGACTTCGTGTGCAACTGGACGGCGTTCTGGGGAAGTGGCAGATACTACAGAAGGGACGGCCTACATCTCACCAAGCAAGGAGCAAGAGTCTTGGCCGAAAACATGAAGAAGACCACTGAGAAGGCTTTAAACTAAAGGTCAGGGGAGAGCCGACAGTCGAAAACCAGTCGATGGCCCGGGCATCAGGAGACCCCAAAGAAGAAACTACAAGTGCCTGCTCAAAGGGAAAGAGCATACTGAAATCGAAAGTAACAGAGATAGAGCACAAATGGATACAAAAAGGGATGAGAAGACTAAAAAATCCAAGAAGGTTCCCCCAAGAGAACTCAATTGTGAGTACATAAATGTGCAAAGGAGCTCAAATGTATGTACACGAATGCCAGAAGCTTGGGAAACAAAATGGGGGAACTGGAAGCAATAGCAAGACGAGAAGGACTGGATATCATTGGTATAACAGAAACATGGTGGAATGAAGAAAACGAATGGGACACTGTACTAAGGGGATACAAACTATACAGAAGAGATAGAATAGGGCAAAAAGGGGGAGGTATTGCCCTGTATGTCCATGAAGGAGTAGAGTCGATCAGAGAAGGGAAGACAGAAGGGAAAGAAAAATTGGAATCCCTCTGGATAAAGATTCCTAGATAAAATGAGGCTGAAACGAAAATTGGCCTCTATTATTGACCCCCGGGACAAAAGGAAGAAACAGATGTAGAAATGCTAGAAGAAATCACCAATGGATGTAGAGCAGGAAAATGTAAACGATCATGGGAGACTTCAACTTTCCTGGGATAAACTGGAACCTAGGCACCTCAAACTGCGGCAGGGAATCCAAGTTCCTGGAAATGATAGGGGACTGCTTCCTAGAACAAATGGTGGGAGAACCAACAAGAGGAACTGCCACCTTGGACTTGGTCCTAAATGGCATAACTGGAAGGACAACAGATGTAGAGGTCACTGTTCCATTGGGGACAAGTGATCACAGCATGATCAATTTTAAAATTGGCATCGGGAAGGGGAAACATACCAAGACTCAAACCACAACCTTTAACTTCAGAAAAGGGAAATACGACAGCATGAGAGTCATGGTTAAAAAACGACTCAAGAAAAAGGCAGCCAAAATCAGAACGGTCGATCAAGCATGGTCCCTACTAAAAAATACCATCACCGAAGCGCAGAATCTCTACATTCCACAGATATCCAAAGGAAGGAGAAATAAAAACAAAGGAGAACCAGCTTGGCTAACTAAAGAGGTGAAGGATCTCCCGTACGAGGAAAGGCTGGATAAATTACAGCTCTACTCACTCAAGGTACGCAGAGAGAGGGGAGACATGATCGAGATGTTCAAGTATCTCACGGGCCGCATCGAAGTGGAAGAAGATATCTTCCTTCTCAAGGGTCCCACAGCAACCAGGGGGCACCCATGGAAAATCAGGGGAGGGAAACTGCACAATGACACCAGGAAATTATTTTTACCTGAAAAAGTGGTTGACCGCTGGAATAGTCTTCCACTTCAGGTCACTGAGGCCAGCAGCGTGCCTGATTTTAAGGCCAAATGGGATAGACATGTGGGATCTATTCACTGATTTAGATGGAGGAGGGTCATTGCGATGGGCAGACTAGATGGGCCGTGGCCCTTATCTGCCGTCTATTTCTATGTTTCTATGTTTCTAAGGATGCAGTAAGGGATAAGAGGAACTCTTTTAAAAAATGGAAACGTGAACACACAACGGAGGCCTGGAACAGTCACAAGGTCGACAGAGAAGTGTCACAAAGCGGTAAGAGACGCCAAAAAAGCCTATGAGGAAAAGATAGCGCAAGAAGCCAAAAACTTCAAGCCCTTTTTAGATACATTAAAGGGAAAAAACCAGCTAGGAGGCAGTGGGCCCTCTCGATGACCAAGGAAGAAAAAGGGTGCATCAAGGAAGACAAACAGATTGTGGATAGGCTAAACTCATTCTTTGCGTCTGACTTTACCAAGGAGGACACTGCATCAATGCCAGAAACAGGGAGAGCATTCAAGGGAGAAATTGAGGATAGCCTCACCACAGTAAATGTGGATTTGAACATGATATATTATCAGATTGACAAATTGAGAAGTGATAAATCCCCTGGACCAGATGGAATTCACCCGAGAATACTAAAGGAGCTTAAGATAGAAATCAGAAAACTATTACAATCAGTGTTCCTCTAAGCGGGCGGGTGTTGTGAGCAAACTTTTTTCACTGTGAGCTAAAAATATCGGGCGCCAGCAAGTTATGAGCCAAATAAATATGTTGCTTTCTACCACAGAACTTCCTTACGTTTGTATGGAATCTATCCCCTTTCAACTTTAGAGAGTGCCCTCTCGTTCTCCCTGCCTTAGCTACTAAGTCTATTCCCTTCAGTACCTTGAATGTTTCTATCATGTCCCCTCTCAATCTCCTCTGCTCAAGGGAGAAGAGGCCCAGTTTCTCTAATCTTCGCTGTACGGGCAACTCCTCCAGCCCCTTAAACCATTTTAGTTGCTCTTCTCGGATCCTTTCGAGTAGTACCGTGTCCTTCTTAAAGTACCAGTGCTGGACGCAGTACTCCAGGTGAGGGGCGTACCCATGGCCCGGTACAGCAGCATAGATAACCTTCTCTGTCTCTTCAGTCCAGCATCTGCCCCTTCCATTCACTGTCTGTCTTTCCCTGCCATCTCTCCTCCTGCCCCCCCCCCCCCCCCCAATTTGGTCTAGCATCCATCATCTTCCTTCTGTTCCCACTCATGGTCTGGCATCTCTATCCTTCCCTCCCCCCTGTGGTTTTTTAGCATATCTCTCTTCTCATTTCCTCCACTCAGATCTGATTCATTCTCTGCTCTCTCTTCCCTTTTCTTCTCTGGTCTTCCTTCTCTATTTTCTGCCTCCATCTAAATTAAATTCTTTCTTACTATTTAGTCCCGTTTCCCTCTTTTCACTGTGTCTACACACAGCTTGTCACCCTTTCCCTCACCCCTCCATTATCTTACTATTTTCTTCCCCCTTTATTTATCTCCTCCTTCCATCCAGTATGTGTTCTTTCCCCACTTCCATTCAGCATCTGCTCTCCCTTCTCAACTGAACATCCATCTGCCTTCTGCTCTCTCTCCCTTCTTCTCACTTCCATCATCTGTCCCCTTCTCTCTCTCTCTCATCTTCTCCATTCCATCATCTGCCCCTTCTCTCTCTCTCTCTCTCTCTCCCCCCCCCCCCAACTTCCATCATCTGCCCCCCTTCCCCTCACCTTTGTGGGTCACTTTCTTTCTCCCTGAGGGTGGCTCATGTCACAGGGGAAGCTTTGGCCGAGCAGAACCGCTTGATTGACAGTGGAACTTACTTGATTGATGTCGATGCTGGGCCCGTTGCCGTTTGAAGGAAAAAAAAAAAAGGTGGAAAAAAGGAACCTGTAAAGGCGAGAGGAAGGGAAACCTCCAGGACAGCTGCTTTTTGCCCTCCTTCAGCGGCCCAAGAGTTCAGACCAGCAGCGGCAGCTCTGTATGCTTTTAACTTCGGCACAGAGCTGCCCCTAATCAATAGTTTAGCGCGGTTTCATGAGGGCAGCCTCGGGGCCTTTGATAGCCGGCCCGCTTCGATGATGCGATGTGGGCCGGCCTAGCAAAGGCCCCGAGGCTGCCTTATGAAACCGCGCTAAACTATTGATTAGGGGCAGCTCTGTGCCGAAGTTAAAAGCATACACAGCTGCCGCTGCTGGTCTGGAGGTGCGGAGACAAGGCAGGAGGCAAACGCGGTGGAAGGCAGGAGTCCCGGCGAAGGCAGGAGTCCCGGCACAGCGACTGCAACAGGAAGTTGCAAGTCAGCTGACGCCAGCCTTTCGTTGCGGCGGGGACCGAATCCTTCGCGGACCGGCAAGATTTTGTTTGCGGACCGGCGGTTGAAGAACTGTGCTCTACACTGTGTGCGCTGTGACGAGAAACTTGTGCGCTGCGAGGTAATATTTTGTGCGTGAGCGCACCCCAGCGCAGCTTAGCGGGAACACTGATTACAATCCCTAGCTAACTTGTCAATTAAAACTGGGCAAATACCAGATGACTGGAGGATAGCAAATGTCATCCCAATCTTCAAAAAAGGATCGAGAGGAGAACCGGGCAACTATAGACCTGTGAGTCTTGCGTCGGTTCCTGGGAAGATGGTTGAAGCACTAATAAAGAATAGCATAGAGCAACACTTGGAAAATCACGACCTGATGAGAGCTAGCCAACACGGCTTTAGGAAAGGGAAGTCATGTTTGACTAATTTACTTCAATTTTTTGAGGAGGTGAACAAACAAATTGATAGCGGTGAATGATACTTGGACTTCCAGAAAGCGTTTGACAAGGTTCCCCACGCAAGGCTTCTGAAGAAACTACAAAGCCATGGAATAGAAGGAGATATACTAAGATGGATAGGCAAATGGTTGGAAAACAGATTGCAGAGGGTGGGCATAAATGGGAAGTTCTCTGACTGGGAAGAGGTGACGAGCGGTGTACCCCAGGGATCGGTTCTTGGGCCCATCTTGTTCAATATCTTCATAAACGACCTAGAAGATGAAACAACAAGTAATTTAATCAAGTTTGCAGACGACACAAAACTATGTCGGGTAGTTGGGTCACAAAAGGACAGAGAAGAACTTCAGAGAGATTTGAACCAGCTAGAGAAATGGGCAGAAAAGTGGCAGATGAAGTTTAACATAGAAAAATGCAAAGTGATGCACCTGGGTAAGAAAAACAAGGAACATGAATATAAAATGTTAGGTGTGACACTGGGCAAGACCGAACAAGAAAGGGACCTGGGGTACTGATAGACAGGACCCTGAAGCCGTCGGCTCAATGCGCAGTCTGATCCGGCAAAGCCATTTCTTATGTTCTTTAATAAAGATCCGCCTCATCCCCTGAAAAGTAGTCTTTTATGTCTGCACATTCCCATAAGTCTCCCAATTTACTATCTTACTAATTCTGTTTAACTACCATTTATCTTGAGACTTCATTAGTTACAACAATTGATTCACAAAGGCTTCAATTTTAGAAAAACCATCCCAAATGTCTTCCAGATTTATCTTTTTTCCTCCAAACTGCTTTGAATCTCATCCAAAATGGACCAGAATTACATTTGGGAGGGGAATTACAGCTTTAGGCCAAGATATTGCACCAATCTTAGACCCTTCACTAACCAGCATAATGTCATATATTTTTTTTTTATACTTCAGACTGTTCATTTGCAATCCCAATAACAAAGACTCCTACAGATACAGTTGATGTCCAAGACACCTCAGATCAGTGCATCTTCATATCTACCAACTCAAGTTTACTTGCTTTACCAGATTCAATATCTGGACATTATGAGGGCTGTGTGTGTGTGGGAGGGGGTTGGGGAGCAGCTGCTTGGGATCAACAATATCTCAAATTCTGTCTAGTGGATGGTTTGCTTCTCCCTAAATAGCAAGTATGGGCATTCAAAGGATCATCTGAGTATACATGTTCAAATACTTGAAGGGTATTAACGTAGAACATAATCTTTTCCAGAGAAAGAAAAATGGTAAAACCAGAGGACATAATTTGAGGTTGATGGGTGGTAGATTCAAAAGCAATGTTAGGAAATTCTACTTTACAGAGAGGGTGGTGGATGCCTGGAATGCGCTCCCGAGAGAGGTGGTGGAGAGGAAAACAGTGACTGAGTTCAAAGAAGCATGGGATGAACACAGAGGATCTAGAATCAGAAAATAATATTAAAAATTAAACCAAGGCCAGTACTGGGCAGACTTGCATGGTCTGTGTCTGTATATGGCCATTTGGTGGAGGATGGGCTGGGGAGGGCTTCAGTGGCTGGGAGGGTGTAGATGGGCTGGAGTAGGTTTTAACAGAAATTTCGGCAGTAGGAACCCAAGCACAGTACTGGGTAGAGCTTTGGATTCTTGCCCAGAAATAGCTAAGAAGAAAAAATAAAAAAATTAAAATTGAATCAGGTTGGGCAGACTGGATGGACCATTCGGGTCTTTATCTGCCGTCATCTACTATGTTACTATGTTACTCAGATGTCTGACTTATTTGCCTGAATGGCCTACTGCTGTTTAGCCTTCCTCTTCCCCATCTCTGGAGATGATTAGGTAGGAAATACTACTAAGACAACTAAAACAACCCTACAAGTTGGGTGATAGCAGCCATATATATATATACCCTTTCACAATGCCATCTTGGATCCCTTACCCCCAGAACTTGACTGCATGATTTGGAACAGTCAATCCCAACAAGACCCAGCATATGGTTTCCACAGATGGAGGAAGCACAGTTTTTATTGTGGTCCAAAAGAACTGTTTGTACCCTTCTGTACTGTATATCTCAGACATATTGGATTCATTGTCTCAGGCTTGGCCAAGGCAGAATTTAAATCTAACTCATTTCTTAATGCTTTCAAGAACTTTGGCAGCAATTTATTTTTCCATTTTTAATTGTGTAAAATTATTGAACAAAAGAAAATGTTCTTCAATTGACATAGTTAAACTATCTGCAATTTTTACATAACAAATCATTATGGTTATTTGCTCCTTATGAGAACAATCTGGTTTTACCTAAAGAATAATTGAAAAGTACTTTGCATTTCATATCTAATTTAGAATTGTTGTTTGCACAAAAGTACCACATAAGTTAATGAAATAATTTTGTATTCTTGGAGAAAGATAATGAGACTCCATTTGTTTCTGATTCTATTATGTTTTCTGAATATGCTTAATATGTTCAGATAAGTGTGAGCTGTACTTGCTAAGAAGCTCAGTGAGTCTAAGAAAGTTTCCATGGAGCACTGGCCTGATTCAGTAAGGCTATTCTTATGTTTTTATCTTTTTTAAAGGTTTGGACAATTTCCTGGAGGAAAAGTCCATAGTCTATTATTGAGACAGACATGGGGCAAGCCACTGCTTGCCCTGAAATGTTGCTACTATTTGGGTTTTTGCCAGGAACTAGTGACCTGGGAATTGGATATTCTGAATGTATTTCAGATTTAAAGATGACAAATTTAAGGGTAATTCAGTTTTGATATTTCCTGACCTTTGTAGGTCCACTCAACAAAGAAGAAAGGCCTTTTTGGCTCTTAAATCCCTGGTATTGGACCTCAAAGGGACTTTTTTTTCCTGCAGTTCCCCTGCAAATGTATGAAATCTTTTGCATTCTTTAATCCTGAGCATTTGAAAAATTTCTTGGAAGCAAGGAAGCCTCCAGCCCCAATAGCGATTTCCACCCCTTCAAATGTGAATTAAATTGAAATTAATGAAGCTTAACAGGTCCGCCAGTTGTAAATCTTGTCTTTCTTGATAGTTTTTGAATTATTTCCTGTCTTTTCAACATCTTGCCTCAGCTCTCTTACATAATTTCCTTTATAATGAGGTTTAATAGAGTTTCAAGTTTCAAGTTTATTAGTTTTTAATATCCCGATCATAAAACAAATATCTGACCGGTTAACAATAAAATTTAAAATAGGTTAGAAAGAACTAGTTGTTTGGTGTATTAGAAAAATTAGGGAAAACATATAAAACATGTACTGACAAACCTGAAAGTGAGGATGAATGGGGAGGAAGGGAGAAGTTACATAATATAACAAGAAATGAGATAGAGGGAAGGGATAGGACATGAGGGATGAGGATGCAAGGTATAAGAGATACGCGCTGAAGTAAAGGTTAGTTTTGGGAAAAAGATAAATAAATAAACAAAGTAGAAGTTAAGATTTGTCAAAGGCATCTTGAAATAGGAAAGTTTTAAGATTAGTCTTAAATTTTGGTAAGTGAATTTCATCCCGAAGAAATTGAGGGAGAGAATTCCTTAATGTGGGGGCAGTTATAGCAAAATTAGTTTTCCTAGTATAGTAGGATTCTTTTAAGGATGGAATGAAAAGGAGTTTTTGGTCAGTAGATCTTAAGGAACGGGGAGAACTTTGGGGTATTAATAATTTATCGAGAAATAAGGGCAAGTGGGAGAGTTTGATTTTAGATAGAGTTACTAAATGTTAAATTTGGTGGTGTAACTCTATTTCTTTGTCAAGTTATATGCTTGTAAAAATTGAAAATTTTGATTTAAAAAAAAAAAAAAAAGGAACTAGTGACCTGGATTGGCTACCGTGAGGATGGGCTACTGAGCTAGATGGACCATTGGTCTGATCCAGTAAGGCTATTCTTATGTTCCGAGTTACCAATATGTTGATTTGTGCCTAATATTTTTTTTTTTCCAGAAATGAAAAGAATGGCATTCTAGGTATGTTCAATAATTTGTCTCCATTTGTCAATTTCATTCATATAAAAAGCAAATGTTTGATGTATTTATTAGCTGCTGTTGCTCTATCAGCAGAACATACAATCATTTAGGTCTCTTTACTATCTCTTTCATGCACTGCTTCATCACTTCTCCTCATTATGGACACCTAAATATAAGTAACTTACCAGTAAGCTTTGAAAATTGACCATTTAGGCCTTTATAAAAATTCTATATTCAGTACTGAGACAACATTGCACGTATTCAACATATCTTGTGGTCATGCTAGAAATGTTGTTTAATCAGTGTGAGTCCCAAGTAGGCTTTTATTCTTAAAGCTTAACAACTGACCTGCAGAACCAGACAACAAAGGACTGCAATGATTGCAAACTAGTGGAAGAAAGAATGCAATAGTACAGGAAACATTATACTGTATTTGTCTCTTCTACTGTATATTGTAAACAAGGAATCCATAGATATAAAGTGCCCTTCTATCTACAGATCAATCCATTTTAAAAGATCTATTCTTATGTCTCTTTTCATTTCAAATTAAGTCTCAGAGTTTTTATTATACTATATTAATCTAAACTAAACTAAACCTTAGGTTTGTACCGCGCCATCTCCACAAGCGTAGAGCTCGGCACGGTTTACAGGGTTAGATTGTAAAGGAGCTACAATGAAGGGTGATAAGAAAGGAGCTGGGAAGATAAAGAGGGACAGGGTACCAAAGAGCGGGAGGTGTTAGATTTTTGTGAAGAGCCAAGTTTTCAGGTGTTTGCGGAGGATTGAAGGGAGCTTGAAATTCTGAGTAGGGATGTGAGGTTGTTCCAGAGTTCTGTGGTTCTAAAGGGGAGGGATGTTCCTAGTTTTCCTACGCGGGATATACCTTTTGCAGAGGGGAATGATAGTTTCAGTTTTTGGGAGGATCTAGTGGAATTAGGGTTAGAGAGGTTCCAGAAGAGTGGGATAACGGAAGGGAGGATGCCATGTAGGATCTTGAAAGCTAAACAGGCACATTTAAAGAGGACTCTGGAGTGAACTGGGAGCCAGTGAAGTTTGGACAATTTTTCTGTGACACAGTTTGCAACTACAGGGACAGTTTACAAGTCTGTCATTATTCCCACTGTAAGCAATTTCCTAACCCTTATATGTCCTGTTTGTCTGTTTTGATTAGCTTATAAGTTCTGTCAAGCAAGGATGGTCTCTTACTTGTTTAATGTATAGTGCTGCATATGTCTATAAGTGCTATATAAATGATTACACATTTTTCATGCCAAACCTTTCCATTTTGCTATTTAAACTCATTTTGTAGATGGGTTTCTATGTTATTCATATTTAAATCTCTAGGGGGCACATAGAAGGTGTGGTTTGGGCAGGACTAGGCTGGGCTTATGATTTGGATGTTTTTCTGCAATAATTGAACATTTTAGAAACTGTCCAGGGCAGAATTAGGAGGTTTGGAGCTAGACCTGTTTTAACAACAAATAAGTACAAAAATGTTCTAAAGGGGACAGGTTTAGAACAAACGCTAGGAAGTACTTTTTCACCCAGAGGGTGGTGGATATGTGGAACGCACTTCCAGAAGCTGTGATAGGCCAGAACAAGTTACATGGCTTCAAAGAAGGTTTGGATAGGTTCCTAGAGAACAAGGGAATTGAGGGGTACAGATAAGGATTAAGGATAGGGATAGGAGTAGAGATAGGTTATAAAAATAGTCAAGGACCACTGCTCAGGCAATGGGCCTGATGGGCCACCGTGGGAGCGGACCGCTGGGCGCGATGGACCTTTGGTCTGACTCAGCGGAGGCAACTTCTTATGTTCTTATGTGCCCAAATTGACCAGTTGATCACTGGAAGGATGAAGGCATGACACCCCTCTCCCCTCACACAGACACACACACCTCCAGTTGTCACTGATCCCATCCCACTCCCAAAGATGTGAATTAAAAAGATGTTATGACCAGTCCTATTAGAGATTCCTAGAATAGCCTAGTGGAGAGTGTAGTGAGCTATACAGTACCCATGCCCTGCTATTATGCTTATGGTGGAATATTGGAGCCTTCCAAAATCCACTGTACTTACTGTACATACAGGTGATACCTGCAGACATAAGGGCTATTAGTGTGGTATACAGTTGGACCTAGTAGGTTTTGGGTAGGTTTTTAGAGGACTCACTATAAGGGGGTTATGATGACCGAAGATCTAAAGGCGAAAAAACAGTGTGACAAGGCAGTGGCTGCTGCCAGAAGGATTCTGGGCTGTATAAAGAGAGGCGTAGTCAGTAGAAGAAAGAAGGTGTTGATGCCCCTGTACAGGTCATTGGTGAGGCCCCACTTGGAGTATTGTGTTCAGTTTTGGAGACCGTATCTGGCGAAAGACGTAAGAAGACTTGAGGCGGTCCAGAGGAGGGCGACGAAAATGATAGGAGGCTTGCACCAGAAGACATATGAGGAGAGACTGGAAGCCCTGAATATGTATACCCTAGAGGAAAGGAGAGACAGGGGAGATATGATTCAGACGTTCAAATACTTAAAGGGTATTAACGTAGAACAAAATCTTTTCCAGAGAAAGGAAAATGGTAAAACCAGAGGACATAATTTGAGGTTGAGGGGTGGTAGATTCAGGGGCAATGTTAGGAAATTCTACTTTACGGAGAGGGTGGTGGATGCCTGGAATGCGCTCCCGAGAGAGGTGGTGGAGAGTAAAACTGTGACTGAGTTCAAAGAAGCGTGGGATGAACACAGAAGATTTAGAATCAGAAAATAATATTAAAGATTGAACTAGGCCAGTTACTGGGCAGACTTGTACGGTCTGTGTCTGTGTATGGCCGTTTGGAGGAGGTTGGGCAGGGGAGGGCTTCAATGGCTGGGAGGGTGTAGATGGGCTGGAGTAAGTCTTAACAGAGATTTCAGCAGTTGGAACCCAAGCACAGTACCGGGTAAAGCTTTGGATTCTCGCCCAGAAATAGCTAAGAAGAAAAAAAAAAAAAAAAAAAAATTTTAAATTGAATCAGGTTGGGCAGACTGGATGGACCATTCGGGTCTTTATCTGCCGTCATCTACTATGTTACTATGTTAGATGTGTACCTGGGTTTTTTTTTAATGTGAAGTTCACTGAAGTGCCCCCTAGGGGGCTCCACTACTCAGCTAGGATGTCTGTGTGGACAGTCTACTAAAAATACTGCCCCCCCTCCCCTACATGTTTTGTGTGATTTTCTTTTGGACATTTTTTTTAAGGTTCAAAAACATAGATGGCCATTTTTGAAACAAAGATGGACTTTTTTTATTTTGAAAATGGTTATATTCACTACTGGATTTTTGTGTGTGCTCCACAAAACTTCTAAACTCGGATTTAGATATCATGTTGAAAACATCTCTCCACATCTTAGAGTAACACTGTTTATGTGGTGACTATTATACCATTAATGTGTGAATTAATCTTGCAGTTTTGCTTGCTTAATTTTCCATTGCATGAAGAGTAGCTGAATTCATTGCTCTCTATATAACTTTTCAGCTGGCATGTCGCCTGCCCCTAATCCAGTTTGCATGTAAATTTTATGCTTCTCACTCTGTTGGATGTTATATGCTTAAAGATATGCAAATAACTGACCCACATATTAAAAAAAAAAAAAAAAGAAATATGTGTTTGACCATATAGGTATTTTTCAAATATCAGTCTCATAATATTTTACTCACTCTTCCAACAAAATGCATGATTGAGATCTATAAAATCCTGAGTGGTGTAGAATGGGTAAGAATGAATTGATTTTAAAACCAATGAAAATTATTCAATGAAATTACATGGAAATAATTTTAAAACAAATTGGAGGAAATATTTTTTTACACAAAGAATAGTTAAGCTCTAGTACTCGGTGGTTACAGTAGTTAGCATAGCTAGGTTTAAGAAAGGTTTGGACAAGTTCCTGGAGGAAAAATCATAAGAACATAAGAATAGCCTTACTGGGTCAGACCAATGATCCATCAAGCTCAGTAGACCATTCTCAAGGTAGCCAATTCATGTCCCTAGTACCTGGCCAAAACCCAAGGAGTAGCAACATTCCATACTACTGATCTAGGGCAAGCTGTGGCTTCCCCCATGTCTTTCTCAATAACAGACTATGGACTTTTCCTTCAGGAAATTGTCTAAACCTTTCTTAAAAGCAGCTAAGCTATCCACTCTTACCCCAACCTTTGACAATGCGTCTAGAGCTTAACTATGGTCTGAGTGAAAAAATATTTCCTCCTATTAATTTGAAAAATATTTCCCTGTAACTTCATCAAGTGTCCCCTAGTATTTATAATTTTTGGTTTATGTCTGTAATAACTATTATTATGTTTGCTGATTTGTACTTCGCTTTGTATAAGGCAAATAATAAATAAAAACACAATACAATACTCTCAGGATTTTGTAGACTTCAATTATATCTCCCCTCAGCAGTCTCTTTTCCAAGCTGAAGAGCACTAACCTTTATAATCTTTCCTCATACGAGAGGCGTTCCATCCCCTTTATCATATTGGTTGCTCTTTGAATCCTTTCTAGTGCCGCTATATGTTTCTTGAGATAAGGAGACAAGAATTGAACACAATACTCTAGGTGAGGTTGCACCATGGAACAATACAGGGGCATTATAACATTCTTAGGGCTCCTTTTACGAAGCTGCTGTAGCGGCTTTAACACGCGCAGTGTTTAATCACGCGTTACCCCCACGCTAGCTGTAAAACTACTGCCTATTGAAGAGGAGGCGGTAGCGGCTAGCGCGTCCGGCAGTTTAGCACGCACTATTACGCACATTAAACTGCTACCGCGGCTTCGTAAAAGGAGCCCTTAGTCTTGTTAACCATTCCTTTTTTAATAATTCCTAGCATCCAGTTTGCTTTTTTGGCCGCCACCACACGTTCGTCAGAAGGTTTCATCGTATTGTCTACAATGACACCCAAATCCTTTTCTTGGGTGCTAACCCCCAAGGTGAACCCTAACATCTGGTAACTGTGATTTGTGTTATTATTCCCAAGGTGCATCACTTTGCATTTGTCCACATTAAATTTCATTTGCCACTTGGACGCCCAGTCTTCTAATTTCCTAAGGTCTGCCTGCAATTTTTCATAATCTGCATATGTTTTTCATAATCTGCATATGTTTTTCATAATCTGCAACTTTGAACAGTTTAGTATCATCTGCAAATGTAATCGCCTCACTCGTTCAAATTTCAAGATCATTTATAAATAAGTCAAATAGCACTGGTCCCAGAACAGATCCTTGTGGCACTCTACTGTTCACTCTCCTCTATTGAGAATAATGACATTTAACCCTACTCTCTGTTTTCTATCCAATACACAATCCCTAATCCACAACTGAACTTTACCACCTATCCCATGACTATAATTTTCTCAGGAGCTTCTCATGAGGAACTTTGTCAAAAGCTTTTTAAAAATCTAAGTACACTACATCAACCATCTCACCTTTATCCACATGTTTACTCACACCTTAGTCAAGCAGATTAGGGAGGCAAGATCTCCCTGGCTGAACCCATGCTGACTCTCATTAAACCATGTTTGTCTACTTGTTCCACAATTTTATTTTTTATAATTGTTGCCACCATTTTGCCTGACACTGAAATTAGGCTTACCAGTCTGTAATTTCCCGGGTCTCCCCTGGAACCCTCTTAAAAAATCAGCATAACATTGGCCACCCTCCTATCTTCAGGTACTATAGACAATTTTAGCAGCAGGTTACAGATCACAAACAGCAGGACAACAATTTCATGTTTGATTTCTATTAGTACACTGGGATGTATACCATCCAGTCCAGGCAATTTATCACTTTTTTTAAGTCCATAGTCTACTATTGAGACAGATGTGGGGGAATCCACTGCTTGCCCTGGATGAGTAGCATGGAATGTTGCTACTGTTTCTATTTCAGCCAGGTACTGTAACCTGGTTTGGCCACTTTTGTAAACATGATACTGAACTAGATGGATCATTGGCATGACCTAGTATAGCTGTTCTCATGTTCTTTGTTTAGAGTCACACCAGAATTCTACTGTTCAACGGCTCCCCCTTCTGCTTCTATTCCTTTCTCTCCTCTCTTCTACATTCCAAAGTATTTAGATCAATGCTGTCTTGTTAAAATGTTTATTTTATTTTTATTTTTCCTCTAACTCTACTTTTCACTTCTCTATTACCCTCCAGGTACTTTAGTTAGATTGTGAGCCTTCGGGACAGTAAGGGAATTTTTCAAGTACCTTTCTTATTTCTAATCTTAATGTATATTTTCTGTAAACCGCTTAGAACCTAACGGATGTAGCGGTATATAAGAATAAAAAGCCCAAGAGCTAGTCTCGATGGGCGAACTTAACGCGGGGCTGGGTGGCCCGCCGGATCGCCCATCGGACTAGTTAGGCCGAAGGAGGGGTAGGGGTAGTGGGCCCAAAGGGGGGGCGGTCACTAAGAAGGGATCGCATTGGCTGTCGCGGCCGAAAGGAATTGTGGGGAGGGAAGGGTTAAAAGGCAGGGCTCGCGGAGGACCCGAACAGTTTTGGGTCCTCCGAAGCAGCTTTCAGTTACCGGCCGGGTTCGAGAGCGCGGGCGGGGCCTTCCTTTCTTCTTGCCTCGTGTCGGGCCGCCGTAGGAGCCTGTCGGCCGGATCAGCGTGCACAAAAAAAAAAAAAAAAAAAATCTGTTTTCTCTTCTCTCTCTGCCACGTGTACGGCGGCGAGCACGGCGGATTCCCAGGCCGACGCCGCCGACCCGGTGGAGATTTCCTTTGTGGCAGGCGGCTCCCCCGACGAGGATGAAAACCTCGTGGCGAGTATAGCTGTGGGGGGGGGGGCCGGCAGTTGCCTCCGAGGCGCTCCCGTGCATCGGCACGGGCTGCTATAGCGCTGGAGGTAGTGGGGGTGGCGCCGGTTGCACGTCGCGGTGCGGGGTCTACCCGCAGGGGCAGGAGCCGGAACCCTGCCGCGGGAAGGGGGAGGAGCGTCGTGGGGGGCGCAGAGCTCGGGTGCCTTGCCGGCCGGGAGGGTCACGGTCGTCGGAGATCCGGGGGCGGTGGCCCCGGAGCCTGCCCATCATGAGCCCGCTCCCAGGGGGGGTAGAGGGCCGAGGAGGGAGCCGGCGGTGGCGCCTGAGTTCCCCATGAGATCGGGCTGGGGGGGGAAATGCGCCCGAGTCTGCCGCTGTTCCTGGCACCCCCTCGACATCAGGAATGGGGGGAGGTGGGCCAACGGGCCCAGCGGGCTGGTGGGCTCCCTGGTCTACAGGTCCCTGGTGCGCGCCCTGGAGTGGAGCCCCCTGGGTGTCAGTCCCACCACCGTTTCCTCCTTATCCTTGGGGACCGGGTACGCTTGGGGGTAGCGGGGGACCTCTTGTTGGGGCTGGTTCTACGGGGCTTACTACCCTTTTGCTGTGCCGGTTGCTGGCCCCTGTTCGGATTTCTTCCCACAGGACGTCGCCGCGGGACCTGTCGAGATGGCGGGGACTTCTGATACTGGACAGTCCAGCGGAGGTACGGCTGCAACTCCACAGATCGGTGGCAGAGAGCATGCTCGAGACCAGCAGCGTCCAGCTACAGTGGCTGCTGCGGAAGGCACCACTTCGGGAGCGGCTGGAGGCGGACACAGACCTGGAGACGACCGGATCACGGGTAACATGGCCCTAGGGGCTGGGGTTAGTGTTCGGGGAAACCAGGAGAAGAAAAAGGGTAAGGGTAAATAGAGACGGGGGGGCAGAGATTCTTCTTCGTCTTCCTCTTCCTCCTCTTCAACCTCTTCTTCCTCTTCTTCGTCTTCCTCCTCTGGGTCACGTCGGCGGAGAGAGGGAGAGGATCAGGCGCGAGAGGGCACGGATCGGGGCGCCCCTGCGCTCGTAGCGTTGTAAGTGGACGGCGCTTGGCGTGTGCAGTGGGGCTCATGCTTGCTGCCTCTCTCCCGGCCACCTTAGCAAAGGATCCGGGATCACTGGGGGCAGGAGTGGGGGTGCTCGTGGTGTGCTGCCTGTTTCTTCACAGGGTTGCCGGGCTGCTGTTTTGACTGCCTCATGGGCGGCTGCTAGGCCTTGTGGTGAGGCGGTAGGGCGGGGTTGGCCCCCTTTTCATCTGTACCAATATGTTATACTAAAATATAAATATAATAAAATGAAATGAAATAAAATACAATGAAAAAAAACCGAAACCAAACCTCATTGAATCAGGTTCCTCAGCCGGTGCCTGACTGGGGGGGGAGCTTGGGGCGCGGTGGATACAGAGTCTGCCTTGGCCCCTGCTGTGGGGGGGTTTCCTGCCATGTGGCTCCTCTCCGTTGCTCTTGCACGTGGGCGCTGCTCTTACGCGCGGGCTTCGTGTCTGTGCGGCGGGAGGCAGGGTCCTTCCGTGGGAGTGCGGGTGCCTTGGTGGCAGGTGGGGGAGTTCACTCTGGTGGCTCCTTGCTCTGGGGCCTTGTTCCCTCTTCTTTATGGTCTTGCGGTCTCCTGGTGAGTCGGCTCCTTCTCCTTCTTTTCCTTTTCCTGGGGCAGGGGTCCGGATTGAGGGGAGGGGGGGCTTGGCCTGGAGGTGGGGATGTCAGTAGGGGCTGAGGCCACTGGCGGGTGTTCTATCGGGTGTGGATGCCTTGGGGGTGGGTCTGGGGCGCTCCTGGACAGTTGCTGCTGCTCTTTTGGTTTTGTTTCAGGTCTGGTGATGGCGGTCTCCGGGGATCGTCTCTTCTTCACTGGTGGTCCATGGACGGAATTTTGGATACGTTGGAGCCAGCATGTGACGGGGTCCAAAGACTTGGTGGTAGCTTCGGATGGCGCCACTGCCTCCCAGATTCCTATTTGCTTCGCTGCCGAGCAACGGCTAGGACCGTTAGTGCAGTTGGTGACTGTGCCCCTGGAGGACACGGCTTACAGCTGGGGGTCAGCAGACACATTGGTTGCGGCGAACGGCGCCATCCTTTCTTCCAGACTGGTTTTGGGATCGCTGAGAGACTGGTGGTTGCTTCGAGGGCGCCACTGCTACGGTGGCATGCCCTTTTGCCAGCTGTCCGCAGAACATGGAGTTGTTCTGTGGCAGCGAAATGTGGCTTGGTTGGTGGCCTGGCTTCCCCTTGGGGGGATTGGGCTGATCTGGTGCTGTGGACCCTCCGGGAGAACAGGACCGGGCGGTTCTGTGGTCTCTCCGGGGGGGCAGTGCTAAGGGTTCTGTGGACTCCCCGGGGGGGCAGGACTGAGGTGGTTCTGTGGACTCCCCGGGGGGGCAGGACCGGGGTGGTTCTGTGGCCTCTCCGGGGGGGAACACCCAGGGTGGTTCTGTGGACTCCCCGGGGTGGCAGGACCAGGGTGGTTCTGAGGACTCCCCGGGGGGGCTGGACTGGGGTGATTCTGTGGACTCCCCGGGGGTTGCAGGACTAGGGTGGTTCTGTGGCCTCCATGGGAGGGCAGGATCGGGGTGGTTCTGCGGCTTCTCGGGGGAACACCCAGCGGGGGGACAGGACCAGGGTGGTACTGTGGTCTCCCTGGGGGGGGCAGGACTGGGGTGATTCTGTGGACTCCACGGGGGTTGCTGGACTGAGGTGGTTCTGTGGCCTCCCGGGGGGTGACAGGTCCAGGGTGGGGTTCGGCGGCCCCCCTGAGGTGGGAGGACCGGGGTGGTTCTGTGGACTCCCCGGGGGGGGGGGCGGAACGATGGGGAGGATCCGGGCAACGGTTCTGGGGACTCCCGGGAAGGGCTAATGCTGGCTTGGTTTGGATGGTTTCCTTGGGGCTAGCGGGGTAGGTTCTTTGGTATCCAAGGATGGGGCGAGCTTGAGGAGGTTCTGGTGATCTCCTTAGAGCACGATTGAGACTGGGTATGGTTTAGAGACCTCCTAGGGAGGACTAGGTCAGTCTGGGGGTCTTCCAGTGCGGGCTGGGTGGTGCTGGTTGCACGCTGCTGGTGGTGCGTGGCGTCGGCCTGAGTTCCATGGGTTTGCAGTGCCCTCCCCTAGGGCGAGGGGTGGTGATGGATGGTTGGTGCTTGTCTCGGATGGAGCGGGTGCTCCTGGTTCGTGGGGGGTGCTGCAGTGCGGGGCGCTGAGGGGCCCTGGTTCCAATGCTGAAGGACTTTATTCCCCTGCCCTACAACGTGGGGCTGTTTCAGGGTGCCTCGGTGGCGGGTTGTGGTTGGACTAGGTGTTTGGTGGTTTCTTAGGGGCTGGGGATCAGGTGCTGCGTGAGCTCGTTGCTGGTTGGTGGGTGTGGCGGAGTGGCTATCATGGTTCCTCTGGTGCTTGGCTCCTGCTTGGTTGTTTCATATTTCGGTCGTGCGCTGACTTGCGGTTGGTCTGGTGGCGGCAGGAGTGGGTGGTCCTGGTTCTTTGGGGCGCGGTCTGTATGGGGGCCGGTGTGATATAGGGTGCGGTCCAGGTGCCTCGGTCTGCGACCCTTTCTCCCCCCCTTCCTCCTTTGGCTGGATTGCCGCTGATCGTGTCGCTTGTCTTGGGTCGTTTTGGGTAGGCAGGGCTAGGGTGGTCCTTCAGTATCTCGCATTAGCTCTGGGAATATCTGGTCGTTACCTGGTGGTGGGGCCATCCCCTTTGGACCTGGGGGTTTTATTCGGTGGCCCCGTTGGGTTGGAGTAGAGTTGTTCAGTGCATGCTCGGGCGGGGCTGTGTCGGGGAGAGGCCCATTTTGGATTTGGTTAGTCTCAGTCGGTTCCTTCAGGGACTTCTTGGTCAAGACTATTTTGCTGGATTTGGAGCCGGATGCGGGCGTGTTATTCCTTGTCGCCCCTCTGGTGTATAGGTGCGAGTTGGGCTTGGGGTCTTAGTCCTGGTTCTTCGGGTTCTCCTGGCACCTTGTTGGCATGGTTGCAATCGGTCGGATCGGCTCTCTTTATACTTGATGCCAGTGGGGGTGTGTCTGGGTGTGGGTCGGCCGCTCCCTGTGTGGGGATTGCCCTGCGGCTGTGTTATGTGGTGCCTTCTCTCCAGTTTTTCCAAGCTGCTATGCTGGCGGTTGGTGCCTTGGGTTACAGTCTGGAGATTCAGGGGCAGGGGGCTGTTCTGGTGATGTCCAGGGATGTCGACTTGATTTGTCTCGCTTGGGCTTTGTGGACGGTTCAGGGGGTTCCTCCGTGGGGGTGGTGTGGGGCGAGCAGGGTCCTTTCCGTCCTGTTAACGGGGTGGTTTCGGCAGGGTTGGGTCTCGTCCTTGGGGGTCCGATTCTGGGTTTCGTCCCGCCCTCTGGGTGGGTCCTGGGGGATTTGGGGTTGGGCTTGGAGGTCAACTGGCTTGGGTTGTGTCTTGCTGGGCTTCTGCTTCGTTGAGCCACATGATGGGATAGCAGTTGTGATTTGCTGTTGGACGACTTCGCCTCCTGTTGCGAGCGAGTGTTAGTCTTCTGGCCGCAGCCCTGTTTTCCTTTTATTGGGGGGGGGCCTGTAACGCGTTACAGGCCTGTGGCGGTATCCCGAGCTACTGGCTAATGGGCTCATCAAGGGATGAGCGGTGGGCCGGCTGGGAGCTGTGCCTGGTGGGTCGGATGACCCTGGATAATGGGGCATGTGTGGGACATGCCACCCCTCGGACCCTTGCTTAGACGGCAGGGTCGGGGGCCAATTACATCTAATGGTAGCTCGGGATCAAGGTCACAATGGTGATACCATTGTTATGGGTTATTGTTAATGTGTTATTTATGGCTGTTAATTTGCATATTGATTTATGTAAATGTTATCTGAATATGTTAATATTCAATAAACAGGGCTGCGGCCAGGTATTACCAACAAAGTGTATTGTCTCATTGAGATAGGTGAAAGGTATGTTGGGAAGGGGGTAATGTGTTATATAGAGGCGGGTCACTCCAGGTCCCGCTGTTATAAAAAGCCCAAGAGCTAGTCTCGATGGGCGAACTTAACACGGGGCTGGGTGGCCCGCCGGATCGCCCATCGGACTAGTTAGGCCGAAGGAGGGGTAGGGGTAGTGGGCCCAAAGGGGGGGCGGTCACTAAGAAGGGATCGCATTGGCTGTCGCGGCCGAAAGGAATTGTGGGGGAGGGAAGGGTTAAAAGGCAGGGCTCGCGGAGGACCCGAACAGTTTTGGGTCCTCCGAAGCAGCTTTCCCACCCGCCCGCCCTCTAGTTTTGGGGTGTGTAAGGTAGTCAGGGTGGCGGTATCCCGAGCTACTGGCTAATGGGCTCATCAAGGGATGAGCGGTGGGCCGGCTGGGAGCTGTGCCTGGTGGGTCGGATGACCCTGGATAATGGGGCATGTGTGGGACATGCCACCCCTCGGACCCTTGCTTAGACGGCAGGGTCGGGGGCCAATTACATCTAATGGTAGCTCGGGATCAAGGTCACAATGGTGATACCATTGTTATGGGTTATTGTTAATGTGTTATTTATGGCTGTTAATTTGCATATTGATTTATGTAAATGTTATCTGAATATGTTAATATTCAATAAACAGGGCTGCGGCCAGGTATTACCAACAAAGTGTATTGTCTCATTGAGATAGGTGAAAGGTATGTTGGGAAGGGGGTAATGTGTTATATAGAGGCGGGTCACTCCAGGTCCCGCTGTTAATAAATTATATTACATTACATTGTGCTACTGCTAGTCCAGTAGCACAGGTAAGACCCAGCATCAGAACCCGTCTGATCCACCTTGATTAAATGCTCTCCTGTTAACGTTTCCCTTTTTCTGATCAAGTTCCCCCCCTGCCACACAGCATATACCCTTCTAAGATCAAGCCCACATAATCAAATACCCCCTAAATTAGCCCTATCAATCGATACCTCCATCAAGACCCCCTCATACAGGTGCCCCTACACATATCCCAGCCCTCTTCACCTCCCTGGGGCTCATCTTCTGGGAGTGGAGTGGTCTGAAGCAGAAGCAGTCTTCCTCTACTCTATCCCTATTTGGCTTTGGGTTTCAAAATAGTGGCTATGACTCTTGTAGTAATTTCATTGAACTACTATTGGTTCTACAATCTGCCATATGAGGGCAATCAATAAAGAAATATTAGAACTGTTAACATTCCATATGTTGTTATGTATCTGAGTTGGATCTCTTTCAAGAATTATATGGTAGACTGTCTATGTGTCCCTGCAGATAATTTCATTTATTTATTCAATTTCTATACTGTGCTCCCTAGGGAGCTCAGGATGGTTTTCATGAATTTATTCAGGTACTCAAACATTTTTCTTGTCTGTCCCAGTAGTCTCACAATCTAGTTAATGTGCATGGGCAAGCGGGGGTGGGGGGTGGGGGGTGGAATGATTAAGTGACATCCAGGGTCTCAAGGAGCAGCATGGGACAAGGTTGAACCCACAACCTCAGTGTACTAAAGCTGTAACTGTAACCACTGTATCACACTCTCCCATATAGCGAACCAGCATGTTTTGGCTTTGCTTTTGATTAAACCTAAAGAGACTCGGGAACAAACACTATCACTGATATAAGCTCTTGAAACATCTTTGGAAGATGTGAAATCCACTGGGACTTTGTTGATTACTTTCATATTGGAATTTGATAAAAAAAAGAAAAGGCTATGAAACTTCTTTGGAAATCTTTCAAAAACCTTATGGGATGTAAGGTAAGACTGTAGCCTGATTGTGAAATTTGATGCAAGCTAGAAGGAAGAAGTTTTTAACACTGACACCTATTTTATTTAAAATTGCTGATAAGCTTGTTTTCATATATAAGAATATATCTCTTGTGGTTTAGAATATCTTTTTTGGGATCCTTTAAGGCTAACCAAATTTATTTTTAAGAATGCATCTGTTGGACCTTTAATTCATTATTAGATGTTAGTGAAATTAGTTTGCTTTTAGTGAATGAAATTTGAAAGTTGAAATTGTGGTATGTTAATATTTGGTCTTGTTCATTTTCTTTGTACAAGCATACAGTATACTTAGGTGCATGAAGTGCCATATTGTTTTTTGTGTACTCTTATTTTCCCATTTTGGGAGTTTTTTTTTTCCTTTAATTATAATTCATTTACAGTATTACCAGAGGGTGCTGTAAAGTTATCAGCCCAAACAACTTCCTAAATTGTGAGCCTTATTTTGCCACCGTAGCTGAAAAGAATGTTCTCTTATTTTGTTAAGTGCCAATTTGCAGAAACAAAATTCTATGATTTGTCATTGTTTCAGATCATTGATTGAACCATATCCACATCATTCTCTTTTTGGTTGGACTAAGAACTTTTCAGCTCCCCCTTGTACATTGTTTTTCTTTTTCTCTCTGATTTTCTATTAGCTTATAGATTTAAGGGCCCCTTTTACAAAGCTGCAGTAGTGATTCTCCTATGGGAAATGAACCGAAGCCCATAGGAATTAAATGGGCTTTGGCACATTTGCCGCAGGGGAATCATTACCACGGCTTTATAAAAGGAGCCCTAAATGGAGCTTTGGACTTTATTTAAACAATACATTTGAAATAAAATTAAAATTCTTTAGTAGCTAGTACTTTTTATAGCTTATAAACACAGAAAATTAAAACAGATAATGACTATCACCCTAATTCTAGAACATGGTGCACCCAAATTTGGAACTAGAGTGCAAATTTGCAGTTATAGGTCAGTAGCATGCATAACTTAATTGTTCTTAATTGATACCAATTACCAGTTATGTATATAACTGCCCTTGGTCAGGATTCTATAAATTGCGTGCTCAAATTCCAGAACTTGCAACTTCAGAGGAGGAGAGGTGGACCTGGGAGAGGCATTGGCAGGTGGAGGGTATTTATTTTTCTCCCAAGGAGCTCAGAACAGTTTACATGAATTTATTCAGGTACTCAAGCATTTTTCCCTATCTGTCCCGGTGGACTCACAATCTATCTAATGTACCCAGGGCAATGGGAGGATTAAGTGAGTTGCCCAGGATCACAAAGAGGGTGCCTCCTGGAACTGAGTAACTTGGTATCTCTGCATTAGAGGCTTTACTAATGAACAGCTTCCAGAGGGTCTTGGCATATCCACATGAGTTTCATATAGAAGAAGCCCAGGTAGGCTTTATTGCTACCATCCTTATGTTGGGTTACGCCTTTGCTGGGTGAAATAGCCTACTTCTGTGCGGTCTGAAAAATTTTGTAAACTGCTATGACCCTCAAGTCTGAGGTATTCAGGCATACTTCAAATATTCCTGTGGCTTTAAGCTGGTTTTTCAATCTTCCTCATAATCATTTCCAGGCCAGCGTTACAGCACACTTTGCCTTGTACAATTGGGTTCGGAGAGAAGGAAGGATACTCTTGCTCTGATACAATATCACCAATCATAACCCCAGTAAATGCCAAAGGGGATTGATGGCCTCTTTGGTGAGGAGGGTGCCACATTAATTAATGTTAGTGTTTGGGGGATTGCAAGAGGTCAAGGATAGATTCAGTAATGCTTTTAGGGGTATATAGGTTGTCATTGGGGGTGGGGGTGGAGTGCTTGCCACAAACAGATTTTCTTTTACCAGACAAGAGCTGTAGCCACCTCCTAATCAGCAAATTTATCCTGAAACCTTTTTTTTAATGAAAATTTTATGAAAAATAAACAAAACCCTGCAAATGGCACAGGATACTAAACACAATGAAATGGTTTTGCTTGTATATCACAATTAAAATTGGCTTAACTGCAATACAGACTACCCAGTTGTCTTGCAACAGCTTCTTATGGGTGGAATACAGCAGCTGAAGTCAAAGCAAACTAATAGGTTCTGACATTCATGCAAACTCTAAGAACCATCAGTATATACTTGCATTTGTACAGTATAATCGTAGGACTCTAATAGGAGTGATCACAACTGCTGAGTTTATCAAATTCTTCAGTGGAGAAGGCATCTATAGGCCCAAAATTAATTGAGGGGCTGCAAACCTAAAAGTTTGCTAAGGGTATCTAATATTCTTGCACCAACCATGGTAACTTTTCTTTATTTTAATCCAATGTGGCTTGCATGGGTTTATGAAGTAGACTCATCCTCAAAAGCTCAAACCTAAATACATTGGCTAGACTATAAGATGCCTCCAGCATTTGCCATTTCTGTAGTGTTAAAAGTGTCTGCTTTGTATCATTTCATTTTAAATAAAAGGGAAAGGGAATGGGACTTGATATACCTCCTTTCTGTGATTACACTCAAAATGGTTTACATATTATATACAGATGCTTATGTACCTGGGACAATGGCTCATATAATGCCCCTCATCTCATGTGGATCATGAGATGAGGGGCATTATATGAGCCATTGTCCCAGGTACAAAATAAGTATCATTGGCCTCCTTCCCAGTGTATTCTGGGATGCACTGGGAGTGGCCTAAGATTCTGATTGGCCAGATCCCTTTGGTCCCTCCCATGGGAGGGGTCTTAGAGATCCTCACAGAGGAGCAGTGCGTCAAAACAGTTTCCTACTATGTGAGCCTTTGCAGTCCTGATATGAATCTGTTATAAAGTTTAACAGCGAAATTCCAATGCCCATGTTTAAAATAAATCATCAGGCAAAAAAATCCCCATTCTTTTCCTGATTGCCTCTGTCTACTGTTTCTAACTTCATTAAAAAAAAAAAAATACATATTCCTGGTAACTTCTCTACTTCACAGATTGAACTGAATCTTGCTGAACAGCTGTATTATTGCCTGGATTTTTCCTGATTTGCCTCTTCCCTCATTAATCTTTAAGAAAAACATTTTATTTTGCATACCAAAGTTTGAATATGTATGTGACAAGTTTATAATTTTGAACATTCCTACTCAGTTTTGATAACAAGTGTTGTTTTAGCTGTCATTCTGTGCACTGTGTTTTTAAAATGTCTATGTGGTGTTACAAGATTCATTCTGCTTAATCATATATAATCGATTTCAGAAAGATCTGCTTTTAAAGTAGCTGATGTCATTACAAATGTGTTTTGACAGTTAATGTATAACAAGCCAAATAACGTAGATGTGTTAGGCGTTAATTGAATTTTACTTATTTTTAAGCAGACTATTCATGCATAGTGTAAACAAAACACTGAATGATCCATTATATTTATGGTTTGTTCCTAATTTTCCTTATGAGGAAAATGTGTTTCTTTAAATAATAACTTGAAAAGGAGGAAATGGGGGTATAGTCAATCTAAATACTGTTTACAAAATCTCCCCAAAAGAGAATTGAACATCCAGCAACAAGCACTGAACTCTGACACCATATGAAAGCCAATGAAAGAAAAAAACAAAAAACCTCAGTTATACAGGAGGGGGAAAAAAACCACGCAACCATCCATCCATAATAGGCAGAAAAAACTTGGGGGAAGCCACTGCATGCCCTGGATTGGTAGCATGGAATGTTGATACTCCTTAGGTTTTGGCCAGGTACTAGGGACCTGGATTGGCCACCGTAAGAATGGGCTACTGGGCTTGATGGACCATTGGTCTGACCCAGTAAGGCTATTCTTATGTTCTTATGCTAAGTACGATATACTGTATATCTAGAGAAGTGCAAAAAGAAAAACATGGGAATCAATCATATTTTTAATTCCACTATGCAAAACTGTGCTAGCAGCAATTACAAACTTAAACTGCAAGTTCAGGAAAAACTATGTGCAGCCAGCCTATGGTCGTTTTGTGGCCAACATGTCACTTCATCAGGACTGCAAAGGCTCACATAGTAGGAAACTGTTTGTTGTGCTGCTCCTCCGTGCAGATCTCTAAGGACTCTCCCATGGGAGGGGCCAAAGGGATATAGCCAATCAGAATCTTAGGCCACTCCCAGTGCATCCCAGAATGCACTGGGAAGGAGGCCTAAGACTCTGGTTGGACCAGATGCTCAAAAACCCCTCCTATGGGATGGGCCTTAGGCGCCTGGCCCAATCAGAGCCTTAGGCCCCCCCCCCCCGGTACATCCCAAGATGCACCAGGAAGGGGAAGGTCTGCCATTTGGAAGAGGTGGGCCTGCCAGCCAGAGGGAGTGGGCATTCCTCTGGCTTGCCTTTGATTAAAAGGTACAGGGAAGGGTCTGGGTGTGTTTCAGGGGTTGGGGATGTTAGTGGGAGAGCCAGCATGAGGTATTGGGCATCCCTCCTGCTAGGGATGTTTGGGGGCTGCCGGCAAGAGGGATTTTGCATCCCCCCTGCTGTGGATGTTAGCAGGGGGTGAGGCTGCCGACAGCCTACCTACCCATTTACTGAGTAGGCATCTCTCCTGCCAGCTGATTTGAGGTCGGGTACAGGGGTTCACTGCTGCCACTGCTCTCAGCCAATTGCGGCAGGGGAATTTCCCCCTCTAATATCAGCAGTGGCAGAGACACCCCTAAAACCACAATTCTGTAACTGGCGCCCAAGAATTGTGGCTTTGGGGAATCCCTGCCGCTCTGCTGATAGGGGAGGGGGAATTCCCCAGCTGTGATTGGCTGCAGCGGTCTAAGCAAAGATAGGCAGCTGAAATATAGGCCAGGGTTACCTGGGCCTACATTTCAGCCGCCTATCTTGGCATGATTTGCGGCTGGGTAGCCGATTTAGATCATGTAACACCACTTCAGGCATTGGCCATGCCTACTTTGGCGTTCCGCAGCCTAATACGACTACCTAGCTGCAATTCTAGTGACCATTTTAGCCGCCTTTTATTTAGGCGTCGGTATGCGCTTTACCCTGCTGTTTCTGACTATTGTCAGGTCACCTATTGGCACTTAAATTTAGATGCTGGTTATAGAATTTCCCCCTTAGAGCTCTTCTGACAAAGCCATGATAGATGTTTCTACCATGAACCAGCAAAGTAAATGCTTCAATGCTTATAAGAATTCTGTGAGTTTCGGAACATTTACCTCATTGGCTCTTGGTAGAAACCTCTATCTCAGCTATGTAAAAGCCAGCATTAATTCTGGTGTTTCCTGCTGCTTGTCTTCTATGTTCATATTACACATACTTACTTGCACCCTCTACTCACTACATGAGCAGCAACTAGCATTACCTCTTGAATTGCAGGACAGATTAGACTCAGTGAGGCACTCTGCTTTCTTTTTTGGCACCCTTTTTGTGCAATGTGCTGTCTCTTTCCATGCGGGCAGAGGTCGCATAAGAAATTCTGTGATGGCCTCAAAACATTCATTTTCTCACTTAATTTTATCAGTATGTGGGTTTTTGGTGATAAAGTGGTTTATATAGATATCTTTTTCTTCCTTGTTTCATATTTTGCTTCTTTTTGCTTACTTTGCTTTCCTGTCAAATTGTTTTGAGTTCTTTCCCTTGTTTTCCATTATTTCACTTGTAAACCACTTTGACATTTTGTAATGAAAGGCAGAATAGCTAATTTCAATAGACATAAATGCTGAGTGATTACTTTCTGAGATATTGGTGTTTAGAACACTGTGCTTTAAAAAGTATATTGAACTGTGCATTATCACATTTGTTTATTCAATTTTCTGCACCGCTCTCCCAGGGGAGCTCAGAACGGTTTACATGAATTTATTCAGGTACTCAAGCGGTTTTCCCTGGGGGAGGGAGATTCTATATATGAGGAGGTGCTGAAAAGTTCTCAGCCCAACCAACCACCTTCCTAAATTCTGAGCGTTATTTTGCCACTGTAACTGAAAAGAGCGTCATCTTATTTGCACCAACTGAAATGTGGTGCAAATCCTCAGGCGCGGATGTCTTGTTCTCTAATTATGTGTGTAAATTTGGAGGGTGCCCCTGATCTGCCATGACCCTCTCATTTCTGTGCACCTAACTGATGCCATGTGTAAATTTTAGGAGTGGATCCTGTACCTAAATGTATATGCATAAACTTAAATCCAAATAATGCTAATAATTGTTTGTTAAAAAAAAACAATTAGTGCTAATTGGTTTGTTATTCAATTAAGTTGTGTATGTCCACATTAAATTTCATCTCTCTTTTAGATGCCCAGAAATCTCACTTTTGCAAAGTCCCTCTGCAACCCCTCACACTCTATTTATAATTTAAACATTTTGAATAAGTTTGTGTTAACTACAAATTTGATCACTTCACTTGCTCCATTTTCCGGATCCCTTATAAAATTGTCATTCACAACCCCCTTCGCTCCTCTCCTCCCCCTAAATTTACTCCACAGTACACAATAATTTATTTTTCCTACAATGGCAGCAAACTGGCTGCAGTTTTATTAAACAAACATGACTTTAATCCAAACACAAGTAACAATAACCATAGCATACTATTGTCCCTATCAACATACATCTAGAATGGTACTGCACTAGCTGATCTTTTCCTCTCATTACATAAACATTATCCCCAATCCCATAACTCGACCCGTGGTAATGCCAGGCCATGTACACGAGCGACAACTTAACGTTCAACACTGCAACCCAAGTATTTATCACATTAACTGATTAAGAACTTCTTTTCTCATTCTTTCTTTTTCCAACTGTAATCTTCAAGCTGCAACTGTTCCCCCTCAAATGTGAGGGCTGAGTGGGACAAACTCCCCCCTCACATCTTCCCATTGCCCTCACTACCCAAGCAAAAACCCACTTCCTGCCCAAAACCCTCCATTTTAACAATCTATTCCCTGCCTCCATTTTTTCTCCTCAGTCAATCCCCTCCTTCCCTATCTTTCCCTTTTCCATTCCACTAATCCTCACCAACTCTGTTACTGTCCCCTTACCCTTCAGGTATTAAGATTTCCTTCTTATGTTATCCTACCTTCCCATTTACTTGCTTATTTTCTTCTTTCCCCCACCCCTCACCCTTTTTTCTGCCTAACAACTCACTTACCACCCATCTCGCCCAAAGATGCTAGGCCGATGTTATCTGCCCTCTGTCCAAAAACAGAGGGGCCCCTAAATATGTTACTAAGATCTTGAATCAGTACAAATTCCTATATTTCCTTTTCTTTGGGAAAACTGACCATCTACCGTATTTTCACGTAGATAACGCGCACACGGGTATAGCGCGCGGAAAACACAAATTTATGTACAGAAATTTTTATATAACGCGCACACCCGTATACCGCGCATGCTGCCCGACTCTCCTTTCGCCCGCCCCAACTCTCTTCTGGCCACCCCGACTCTCCTTTCGCCCGCCCCGACTCTCCTCTCCCCCTTGAAGTCCTGTCCCCACCCTGAAAACCTGATGCCCCCCCGACGTCCGATTCACCCCAACGCAGGACCGCTCGCACCCGCACCCCGAAGGACCGCTCGCACGCACTCCCACCCGCACCCTCACCCTGAAGGACCGCTCGCACCCCCACAGCCTCCCGACCCCCCCCATCATGTAGAAGCTCCTACCGGTGTCCTGCTGCTTTCTCTTGGTGGTCCCGGCCCTTCCGTGAGCCCTGCGCCTGCGCTGCTTCCTCTTCCAGCGGTTCGCCCTTTCTCTAACGTCAAGCCCTCTTGCCCCGCCGACTCCCCGACACGATCTTGCCCCAGCCAACCGCGGCACCCCCGACACGATCGGGGCAAGAGGGAGCTCAAGCCCTCTTGCCCCAGCCAACCGCGGCACCCCCGACACGATCGGGGCAAGAGGGAGCTCAAGCCCTCTTGTCCCCCCCCGACACGATCAGGGCAAAAGGAGCCCAAGCCCTCTTGCCCCGCCGACTCCCCAACTCCCCGACAATATCAGGCCAGGAGGGAGCCCAAACCCTTCTGGCCACGGCGACCCCCTACCCCCACCCCGCACTACATTACGGGCAGGAGGGATCCCAGGCCCTCCTGCCCTTGACGCAAACCCCCTCCCCCCAATGACCGCCCCCCCAAGAACCTCCGACCGCCCCCCCCAGCCGACCCGCGACCCCCCTGGCCGACCCCCTCGACACCCCCACCCCCCTTCCCCGTACCTTTGTGTAGTTGGCCGGACAGATGGGAGCCAAACCCGCCTGTCCGGCAGGCAGCCAACGACGGAATGAGGCCGGATTGGCCCATCCGTCCCGAAGCTCCGCCTCCTGGTGGGGCCTAAGGCGCCTGGGCCAATCAGAATAGGCCCGGGAGCCTTAGGTCCCTCCTGGGGGCGGGGCCTTGGGCCCATGGTCGGGTTGGGCCCATGTGCCTCAGGCCCCGCCCCCAGGAGGTTCCTAAGGCTCCCGGACCTATTCTGATAGGGCTCATTCTTAAGCAAAGGTTCCTGACTTTTTTTTTTTAAAGTCAGGAACCTTTGCTTAAGAATGAGCCCTCTATACCCATCTTAATGTTAAACCGTACCTTGCAGTGATCACTGCATCCCCAAAATTACTCTAAAACAACCAGAGCAAGTCTCTTCTCAACAACTGAAAGAATGTAAAAACAGATACTCCTCATGAAATTTAAAAAGATGATGGAATAAAAAGTCAGTGTCCCTTTGTTGGGCAATATTAATAGACTAAAATCAGAGGACAGGATTACCGTATTTTCACGCATATAACGCGCGCGTTATACGTGTTTTTACAAACCGTGTATAACCTTGAGCGGTATAACATAACTATGTTATACCGCTCAAGGTTATACACGGTTTGTAAAAACACGTATAACGCGCGCGTTATATGCGTGAAAATACGGTAATCCTGTCCTCTGATTTTAGTCTATTAATATTGCCCAACAAAGGGACACTGACTTTTTATTCCATCATCTTTTTATGAGGAGTATCTGTTTCATGAGGAGTATCTGTTTTTACATTCTTTCAGTTCATAGTTATGTTATACCGCTCAAGGTTATACACGGTTTGTAAAAACACGTATAACGCGCGCGTTATATGCGTGAAAATACGGTAATCCTGTCCTCTGATTTTAGTCTATTAATATTGCCCAACAAAGGGACACTGACTTTTTATTCCATCATCTTTTTAAATTTCATGAGGAGTATCTGTTTTTACATTCTTTCAGTTGTTGAGAAGAGACTTGCTCTGGTTGTTTTAGAGTAATTTTGGGGATGCAGTGATCACTGCAAGGTACGGTTTAACATTAAGATGGGTATAGAGAGGGCTCATTCTTAAGCAAAGGTTCCTGACTTTAAAAAAAAACTAACTTTGTTCGGATGGGGGCATACATCACGGAATTATTGGAAGGAGTGGAAATGCGGTGGGCAAAACTGAAAGGAGTGATTGTAAGGGCAACAAACCTTTTTGTGAGGCAAGTAAGTAAAAGTAAGAGGAAAAGAAAGCCGCTTTGGTTCTTTGACTGGGTGACTAGAGAACTGGATAAAGGTTGTGGGCTAGATGTGGTGTATTTAGATTTTAGCAAAGCCTTTGACAGTGTTCCACATAGATGTCTAATAAATAAACTGAGTGCCCTCGAGATGGGTCCCGAAGTGAAGGGCTGGGTCAAGAACTGGTTAAGTGGAAGGCAACAGAGGGTAGTGATAAATGGAGATCGCTCTTAGGAAAGGGATGTTACCAGTGATGTGCCTCAAGGTTCCATTCTTGAGCCTGCTTTTTAAAACATTTTTATAAACGATATTGCTGAAGGGTTGTTGGGTAAAATTTGCCTCTTTGCGGATGATACCAAAATCTATAATAGAGTAGACACACCGGATTGTATGAATAACATGAAGAAAGACTTGAAGAATGGTCTGAAATTTGGCAGCTAAAATTTAATGCTAAGAAATGCAAGGTCATGAATTTGAGCTGCAAAAACCCAAGGGAATGGTATAGTTTAAGAGGTGAAGAATTTATTTGCACGACAGAAGAGCGGGACTTCAGTGTGATTGTATGTAATGATCTTAAGGGGGCCAAACAGGTTGAAAAGGTGATGGCTAAAGCTAGAAGGATGCTAGGTTACATAGGGAGAGGTATGGCCAGTATTGATGCCCCGTATAAGACTTTGGTGAGACCTCATTTAGAATATTGTGTACAATTCTGGAGGCCGCACCTTCAAAAAGATATAAAAAGGATGAAGTTGGTCCAGAGGAAAGCTACTAAAATGGTATGTGTTTTTCATCATAAGGTGTATGGGGACAGACTCAAAGATCTCAATCTATATACTTTGGAGGAAAGGTGGGAGAGGGGAGATATGATAGAAACATTTAAATACCTACGTAATGAAAATGCGCAAGAGTCGAGTCTCTTTCATTTGAAAGGAAACTCTACAATGAGAGGGCATAGGATGAAGTTAAGAGGTGACAGGCTCCAGAGTAATCTAAGGAAATACTTTTTTATAGAAAGGGTGGTAGATGCAAGGAACAGTTTCCCAGAAGAGGTGGTAGAGACAGATACTGTGTGTCTGAATTCAAAAGGGCCTGTGATAGGCACGTGGGACCTCTCGGAGAGAGAAAGAGATAATGGCTAGTGCGGATGGGCAGACTAGATGAGCCATTTCGCTTTATCTGCCATCATGTTTCTATGTTTCTATTTTATGAACCAAATGGATCCTGGGAGGAAAGTGAAATGGAAATACAGTGATAGTTTGGAGGAAAGGCAAAGACGGGGTAGTTACAAACATATGGTGCAGTGGTCCAACAGAGGATGGTTCTGGATTAGAGAGAAGTCATAAAGAGTAGCAGGAAAGTGCTTAGGCAAAATGGTTGAAACAATTATAAAAAAATAAAATTGTGGAACACGTAGACAAACATGATTTAATGAAACAGAGTCAGCATGGGTTCAGCCGAGGGAGATCTTGCCTCACAAATTTGCTTGACTTCTTTGAAGGTGTGAATAAATATGTGGATAAAGGTGAGCCTTTTGATATAGTGTATCTGGTTTTTCAGAAAGCTTTTGATAAAATTCCTCACGAGAGGCTCCAGTGAAAATTAAAGAGAGTTATGGGACAGGTGGCAAAGTTCAGTTGTGGATTAGGAATTGGTTATAGGATAGAAAACAGAAGGTAGGGTTAAATGGTCATTTTTCTCAATGGAGGAGAGTAAACAGTGGAGTGCTGCAAGGGTCTGTACTGGGACCGGTGCTATTTAACTTATTTATAAATGATCTGGAAAATGGAACGACGAGTGAGGTGATTAAATTTACAGATCACACTAAACTGTTCAAAGCTGTTAAAACACATGTGCATTGTGAAAAATTGCAGGTGAACCTTAGGAAATTGGAAGACTGGGCATCCAAGTGGCAGATGAAATTTAATGTGGACAAATGCAAAGTAATGCACTTTGGGAAGAATAACCTGAATCACAGTTACCGGATGCTAGGGTTCACCTTGGGGGTAAGCGTCCAAGAAAAGGATCTGGGTGTCATCGTAGACAATACGATGACACCATCTGCCCAATGTACGGGGTCAGCCAAAAAAGCAAACAGGATGCTAGGAATTATTAAAAAAGGGATGGTTAACAAGACTAAGAATGTCATAATGCTCCTGTATCGCTCCATGATGTGACCTCATTTGGAGTACTGCATTCAGTTCTGGTCTCCTTACCTCAAGAAAGATATAGTGGCACTAGAAAAGGTTCAAAGAAGAGCAACCAAGATGGTAAAGGGGATGGAACTCCTCTCGTATGAGGAAAGACTAAAACAGTTAGGGCTCTTCAGCTTGGAAAAGAGATGGCTGAGGGGAAATATGATTGAAGTATACAAATTCCTGAGTGCAGAAGAATGGGTACATGTGGATCGATTTTTCGCTCCATCAAAAATTACAAAGACTAGGGGACACTTGATGAAGTTACAGGGAAATACTTTTAAAACCAATAGGAGGAATTTTTTTTTCACTCAGAGAATAGTTAAGCTCTGGAATGCGTTGTTAGAGGTTGTGGTAAGAGCAGATAGCGTAGATGGTTTCAAAAAAGGTTTGGACAATTTCCTGGAGGAAAAATCCATAGTCTGTTATTGAGAAAGACATGGGGCAAGCCACTGCTTTCCCTGGATCGGTAGCATGGAATATTGCTATACCTTGAGTTTTGGCCAAGTACTATTGACCTGGATTGGCCACTGTGAGAACAGGCTACTGGGCTTGATGGACCATTGGTCTGACCTAGTAAGGCTATTCTTATGTACTGTATATCAATATAAGACTTTTTGGCATATTTAACTTAAGTACTGGATATTCAAAGTGTGCATAAAACAATAACATGAATTTTTCACCCCTGCTATATTTAGCATGCTGGGTGCTATGTAGTACCTTAAATTGATTTAATCAAATGCATGCTGTTTATGTTTTTATTTGATTGAATCAAAATTGAATTTAAACATCAAGGCATTCTTTTTGACTAAATTTTATTGGTACTTATATTGCTTTTCAGACAAGATATACCTATACAAATACATCATGGTGCTTCTTATTAATATTATTATGTGAGTACAATGTTATTCTTAAAATGGCAGTGAAAATTAACTTTTGTTTACAATTAAAATTCCATGTAATACATTTGGAATGATCTTTTAAAATTAGTTTTGTGGAGCATGTACAGTTAAGGGTCTTCACTGCAACTTAATTATTGTTGAGTGTCAATGCCATTCTCTGGGCTCTAGGGCTTTCTTGAAAACAAGCTACTTATCTCACTGTAATCTTCCTGCTTGTATGTCTCTTACAGATAATTGCATTTCCTTTATACAATGAAATTATTTGCTCTTTACATATTTTACATTAGAATTAGATGGTAACTTTCTTTTTTTTTTTTTTTAAATCGAAAGGACTATATAAATTGTTTAAAACTTTGTTTCTCATACCAGCCCACAGGATACACCTAGCTAGTTGGGTTTTCAGGATACCCATAATGAATATGCATGAGATAGTGTATGCAGATTTACCTTATTTATATTCATTGGGGATATCCTGTAAACTTGACTGACTAGGTGTGTCCCTAGGACTAAATTGAGAACCTCCTAGTTTAGGAAGACACTTTGTCTGTAGAGGTAGCCTAGTGGTTAGCACAGCAGCCTGAGAACATGGGGAACTGGGCTTGATTCCCACTACAGCTCCTTGATACTCTGGGCAAGTCACTTAACCATCCATTGCCCCAGGTATAAAATAAATACCTGTAGATAGTGATAATGTCTGCGGATTTGAAGGCACCAAAACAGTATGACAAGGTGGTGGCTGTAGCCAGAAGGATGCTAAGCTGTATAGACAGAGGCATAACCAGCAGAAGAAGTTAAGTGTTGAAGTCCCTTTACAGGTCATTGGTGAGCCCCACTTAGAGTATTGTGTTCAGTTTCTGGCTAAGGATATAAGATGACCTGAAGCAGTCCAGAGGAGGGTGACAAAAATCATAGGGGGTTTCATAAGACATGCCACCTCAACTCCGCCTTGAAAATTCTCTCAAATTCAAGATTAAACTAAAAACGTTCTACACATACCATAGCCTTTAAATTTTTCCTTTCAACAGATAGCAAAATTTAACATGAACCACTTTTAAGAAGCGATCCCCTCTCCTGATGTCATATCCTCCCCCCTTCCCCTTTAAAAAAAAAATTGTTATTCCCCCTCCCCTTTTACCCTCAAGCTCATGTTTGTATTTGTAATTCATCTTTTAATGTTCAATCTTTTCCCCACCCATATTAATTATTTTAACCTTTCATTTTTAGTATTGTAAACTGGCTAGATGTATATTGATGGTCGGTATATTAAAATTAATAAAACTTGAAACTGGAACATAAGAACAGCCTTACTGAGTCAGACCAAAGGTCCATAAAACCCAGTAGCCCATTCTCACAGTGTCCAAAACAGGAAAAGCAGTGGCTTGCCCCATGTCTTTCTCAATAACGACTATGGACTTTTCCTCCAAGAAATTGTCCAAACCCTTCTTAAAACCAGCTATGCTATCCACTCTAACCACAACCTCTGGCAATGCGTTCCAGACCTTAACTATTCTCTGAGTGAAAAAATATTTCTCCTATTGGTTTTAAAAGTATTTCCCTGTAACTTCATCAAGTGTTCCCTAGTTTTTGTAATTTTTGACGGAGTGAAAATTGATCCACTTGAACCCATTCTACTCCACTCAGGATTTTGTAGACTTCAATCTTATCTCTCCTCAGCCATCTCTTTTCCAAGCTGAAGAGCCCTAACCTTTTTAGTCTTTTCTCATACGATAGGAGTTCCATCCCTTATCATTTTGGTCACTCTTCTTTGAACCTTTTCTAGTGCTGTTATATCTTTCTTGAAATAAGGAAACCAGAACTGAAAGCAATATTCCAGGTGAAGTCGCACCTAGGAGCAATACAGAGGCATTATAACATTCTTAGTCTTGTTAACCATCCTTTTTTTAATAATTCCTAGCATCCTGTTTGTTTTTTTGGCTGCCACCGCACATTTGGTGGAAGGTTTCATCGTATTGTCTACAATGACACCCAGATCCTTTTCTTGGGCGCTAAACCCCAAGATGGACCCTAGCATCCTATAACTGTGATTTGGGTTATTCTTCTCAATGTGTATCACTTTGCATTTGTCCACATTAAATTTCATCTGCCACTTGGACGCCCAGTCTTCCAATTTCCTAAGGTCTGCCTGCAATTTTTCACAATGCATTACTTTGAACAGTAGTGTCACCTGAATATGTATAAACTAGAGGAGAGAAGGGTCATGGGGTGATATGAGAACAAAAACAAGGAAAAACTGCAGAAACCCGTACAATGATGCAGACTGAATTTATTTCTAACAATTAATTGAGTGTGGTTAATAATACCACCTTAAAAACAAACCTAGGGACCCGACACGGTCCATGTTTCGGTTAACAAGCCTTCATCAGGGGTCCCAGGTTGGTAAGGGATCAAATAAAACCGCAAACAAAAAAACTGGAAAAATAGTGCCATAGCTTGTGGAAAACCGAGCATCAGAAAGGTATTGATATACACTTCTCCCTCTGAATTTGCGGTGATAGGGGAATAGCAAGACAGCAAATAGTGAAAAACCGCAAATAACTTTTCATATGTTATTCATGGTTTTCTAGTAAAACTCATAGCGAATAAGGAGAAATTTAGAATAACAAAAAATATGAGATTCATGATTTAAGTTGAAAACATTTATTGCAAATTTTGAATAACACATTGCTGTGCTGTACATTAAACATGAGTGAACCAGTACTGTACTGTATAGAGTTCTGTACAGTAATTAACTCTTACTCAGTAGGTGTCTTCCTCCTCGTCCAGTACATGTACTGCATGCAGTGCAGGAGGAGGAGAAAAAGAGGATAAGTGAACACCAGGTTCCTCCTCAGGCAGTGGAAATTGATCTTCAGTATGCGGTACATGTGTAGGAGGATGACAAAGAGACAGGGAGGGGTGCCTCATTATGGGTGGAAGAGGTAGATGGAGAGGCAGCGGATGGAGAGCAAGTGACTCTAGATTTCTTTTGGAAATACATTGTGATTTCCGTCTGGCTCTTCTACTTCATCATTTCTTTATATATTTTTGTATGTAGAAATCGCTGTGAAAAAGTTGACCGCACCATTGAACCTGCGTATGCCTTCTGCAATATTATCCACTGTAAATGTCTTCTAGCACTTCTTCTTCTGCTATTTCTTCCTCTTCATCGGGTATTGCCTCTCCTTCAGGAATAGTCAGCTCAATTAGGTCATCTTCTGTTAGTTCTTTTGCTCTGGTGTCTATTAAGTCTTGAATATCCTTCATATCCATATCTTCAAAGCCTTCCTCACCCACCTGCCTTGCCAATTCCACGATATCTTCCATAATTTCTTGGACAGGTTCTGTGATATTGACAGTGTTATCCCTTTTTACATATTCAGGCCAAAGATTCTTCCAGCACAAGTTCACTGAATCTGGCTTGACAGCTTTCACCACTCTTTCAATAATATTGATGGCATCGGCAATAGTGAAGTCCTTCCACTTTTTCATGATGTTATCCATGTTTGGGCCTTCGTCCATCACATGCACAATCCTCTCCAATGAATACCTTGTGTAGTATGCCTTGAATGTCCTAATTACCCCCTGGTTGAGAGGCTGGATGAGAGACATTGTGTTGGGGGGCAGGTAAACAATTTCAACACCCTCAATGTGGAACTCATGTAGGTGTGGGTGTCCAGGGGCATTGCCAATATCAACAGAACCTTGAATTCCATTCCTTTATTGGCTAGGTATTTTCTTACTTCAGGCACAAAACACTGATGAAACCATTGTAGGAACAGTGCTCTGGTTGTCCAAGCCTTCTTGTTGCTCATCCAATAAACAGGCAGCTGGAACTTATCTTTTCCCTTCAAGGCTCGGGGGTTTGCTGCTTTATAAATCAGTGTTGGCTTTATCATATGGCCTACTGTATTTGCACAAAGCAGCATGATTATGCGATCCCTTGCAGCCTTGAAACATGGTGCTCGCTTATCCTCTTTGCTAATGAAAGTCCTCTGTGGCATTTTCTTCCAAAATAGAGCAGTTTCATCGGCATTGAATGCCTGCTCAGGTTCATATCCCTTCTCTTCAATAATTTCCTTAAAGGTAGCAGGGAACTCTTGGTTGGCAGATGCTGCTTCTCCTGCCACTCTCAAATTATGCAGGCCATACCTGTGACAGAATTTATCAAACCACCCTTTACTAGCCAGAAAGTCGATGGATTGTGACACTCTGCTTTCCCTGCTCTTCAAGTTATCATACAAAGACTTTGCCTTTCCTCTTATCATCACAGACTCTACCGGAATTCTCTTCTTGTAGCAATCCTGCACCCACAGAAATATTGCAGCTTCCATACAAGAGAGATTGACATCTTGCACAACATGTAATGTCTTCGCACCTGCAGAGTAGCTGCTGCAACAGCTTCACAGATTGCTTTTTCATTCTTCTTTATGTACCTAACGGTTGACTCATTAATGCCATAATGCCGAGCAACAGTGGAGGATGATTTTACTCTCTGAAGCATATCCAATAATTCAACCTTTTCTTGTAAGGTTTTCACTTTTTTTCCCTCTTGGGAGCACTTTCGGTAGAATCAGGATTCTTGTGCTTTGTAGCCATGGTGGGAATCAGCGATTTTCTCTGTGCAACTGGGAATCAGCGATTTTCTCTGTGCATTGCTGGGAATCAGCTGTGCATGCTGGGTATCAACGATTTTCTCTGTAAACAGTGTTAATCAGTGATTTCCTCTGTACTGTACAATCGCTGGGAATCAGTGATATTCTCAGTGCAATTTGGAATCTGTGATTTTCTCTGTAAAAGGTGTGACTCGGCAATTTCAGTGACATAATGGGGAGGGGGGAGGAGCTAGCATACTAAAAAACACAAATAATTGAAACCGCAATTGATGAAACTGCGAATACGGAGGGAGAAGTGTTTATCCAAATCTTTTCCAGCATTTTAAAGGCCTACATTTAAGGTGCTGATCTCATACCTACAGAGGAAGATAGGGACACCTATGGACACCTAAGGCCACTTCTGGCACACACCACACCCATGCCACCCATGGACAAATTTGGTAGCCAGTGAAGCTTCTTCAAAATGGGTGAAATATGTTTATAATGAAGCATGAAAATTTCACTCATAGTTTATCCAAGAGTTTATTTCAAAGATGGAATGTAGTGCAGTTCATTAATATGGATGATGCTTGATAAGGAACATTTTCAAATAAAATGGTACATAGTGAAGCACAAGGCCTCCTCTATTTTAAACATAAAGCAATAATAAATGGAAAGGGAAGAAGGACAGGATGTGCTGTTTCATATGTACCACACACTTGAATCTGGATCATCTTATCTAAAGAAAGGGATAACTTAACACATTTCCAGCTGAACAATGTTAGCTTCACAAATTTGAGGTTGAGTAGTGTATTTTACAGATGGTAGCACAGTCTTGTGAAATGGCATATAATTAATTAGCTAACAAATATTTTTTAACAATTTATAAAATCAAGATATGTAAGGATTTATTCTGTTTTCATCTTTCTAACTTGCAGTTTGGGTGTTAAGTGTCAGCATTTAATAATCCAATATAAGGATAAAATATACACTGAATTTAAAACAGAACTACATGTGCTTTCATTTTTATATTAGGCATAAGTATCACTAAGAAGATATAAACAGTGATACCGAGTTAGCAGTGGCGTACCTAGCATATGTGACACCCGGGGCCCATCATTTTTTGGCACCCCCTCCCCATCTGTACGAAAAACATGATTTTTAGTAACAAGCCACACATCACACATGAGTACCCAGGAAAAGGCAGCATCTTACATATTGCAGTGAGCAGTACATCAATACACCCATTGTAAAACTAAACAAGCCAGACCAGTACAGATCAATCCTACACCGTCAATCCTAACAGAAAACCATGTCTTTTGAACACACAGAACACAGAAAACACCTTCGCCTAGTATGGAATATGTCATCACAAACTAACCCCTCCCCCTTTTACAAAACTGTAGTGTGGATTTTCGCCACGGTGGTAACAGCTCTGACGCTCATATAATTCTGAGCATCAGAGCTGCTACCACTATGGCTGGCGCTAAAAAACGCTCCACAGTTTTGTAAAAGGGGGATAAAATAGAAATACATAGACAAAGGTTAAATTGAACTAGCAAGAAGCTGGACTCTGCATAAAATGCAACACCACAGAAACAGTGACATATGTCTCCTAAAGCAGTGGTTCCCAACCCTGTCCTGAAGGACCACCAGGCCAGATAGGTTTTCAGGATAACCCTAATGAATATGCATGAGAGAGATTTGCATCTAATGGAGATTTCAGGCATGCAAATCTGCCCCATGCAAATTCATTAGGGCTATCCTGAAAACCTGACTGGCCTGGTGGTCCTCCAGGACAGGGTTGGGAACCACTGTCCTAAAGCAATAAATAAATAGAAAATTTTTGTTCTACCTTTGTCTTCTCTGGTTTCTGCTTTCCTCATCTTGTTACTGTCTTCCTTCCATCCACTGTCTGCCTTCTCTCTGCCCCTTCCTATAAGGCATCTTCTCTCCTTCTATGCCCCTTCCGGAAACTGTATGCCTCCCCTTCCATCTCTCCTCTAGACACCCCCCCCCTTTGGTCTGGCATCCATCATCTTCCCTCTGTTCCCTCATGGTCTGGCATCTTTCTCCTTTCATCTCTCTTTCCCTCCCCCCTGTGGTTTTTAGCATCTCTCTCTTCTCATTTCCTCCGCTCAGATCCGATATCTCTGTCTCCTTCCCCGTTCTCTGGCATCTCTCTCTCCTCCTCTTCCTTCTCTGGTCTTCCTTCTTTATTTTCTGCCTCCGTTTAAATTAAATTATTTCTTACTATGCAGTCCTCAGTTTCCCTCTTTTCACTATGTCTACCCACAGCATGCCATCCCTTTCCTTCACCCCTCTACTATCTCACTAACTCTATCTTCTTCCCCCATCCAGCATATGTCCTTTTTCTTTATCCCTCCTTCCATCCAGTATGTGTTCTCTTTCTCCACTTCCATTCAGCATTTGCTCTCCTTTCTCCCCACTTCCATCATCTGACCTCTTCTCTCAATTTCTCCATCCACCACAAGCCCATCTTTCTCCCTTCCTCACCTTTCCGATTTTGGCAACAAGATCTGCAACGCCTCCCCCCCCCCCCCCGGACAACAGGCCCGGTCCGACAAACCTCCCTGCCCTGTGGCCGGCGATGTCTAAACTGCCTTCTTACAGCAGCCGGAGTGTTGTAGTTGCATATGGCTGCCTTAAAGATCGTCTCTGATGCAACTTCCGGTTGTGTCAGAGATGACCTTTACGGCAGCCACACGCAGCTTCAACGCTCTAGCTCAGGGGTGCCCACACTTTGTGGGCTTGCGAGCTACTTTTAAAATGATCAAGTCAAAATGGTCTACCAACAATAAAATTAAAAAAAAACACAAAGCACACTGTATGCTGAGAAAATGTTAATTATCATTCCTATTCTGGGGTTTTTTCAAAGAGATCAAGTCAGATGACTCTATGCACTGTCACCTCAGTAACAACATACAAAAGTTGACAAATATACCTCCTCCCTTTTTACTAAACCAACAATAAAATTTTTAAAAAACACAAAGCACACTGTATGCTGAGAAAATGTTAATTATCATTCCTATTCTGGGGTTTTTTCAAAGAGGTCAAGTCATATGACTCTATGCACTGTCACCTCAGTAACAACCATACAAAAATTGACAAATATACCCCCTCCCTTTTTACTAAACCACAATAGCAGTTTTTAGCGCAGGGAGCTGTGCTGAATACCCAGGGCTGCTCTCAACGCTCATAAGCTCCCTGCGCTAAAAACCGCTATTGCGGTTTAGTAAAAGGGGGCCATAGTACAAAATATAGACAGCAGATATAAATTCAGACACATTTTGATCATTAAATTGAAAATAAAATCATTTTTTCCTATCTTGTCTGGTGATTTCATGAGTCTCTGGTTGCACTTTCTTCTTCTGACTGTGCATCCAATCTTTCTTCCCTTCTTTCAGCTTCCTCTCCTCCAGACCTCATTCCCTCCCCCAACTTTTTCTTCCTCTCTCCCTGCCCTTTCTTTCTCCCTGCCTCCCTTTCTTTTTTCTCTCTTCATGCCCCCTTTCTTTTTTTTTGTTTCCCTTCTATCTCCCTGCCTGTCCCCTTTCTTTCTTTCTCCCTGCCCTCCACCAAGCCACTGCTGCCACCATCGGGGAACAAGCACCAAAGCCACCGCCACGGCTGCCCCAAGCTCTCTCTGCTTCCCTGCATCGGGCCGACCAGCATTCCTCTCCCCGACGTCAATTCTGCCGTCGGAGAGGAAGTTCCGCCCAGCCAGGCAGCGATTGGCTGGCCCGAACTTCCTCTCTGATGGCAGCCTTAGGGGGTGTGCACAGCCGGCCAGGTCTGGAAAATGGTCGATCGCCAAGGCAAAGTGAGTCTATCACGGACCTCCCCCCCCCCCCCCCCCCTTGGTATGCCACTGTGTAACAATTGTGAATTATTCACAAAATCTTCAGTAGAATGACATATTCTTCTATACCGGAAGAATTGAGACACCGGCAAGTTGTTCTTCAATGTGATAGGGTGCATACTAGTGTACTGCAACAAGGTGTTCCTGTCTGAAGGTTTCGTAAAGACAGATGTTAAAAATGTACCATTATCCTGTATGATTTTCACATCCAAAAACATAATTTGTTAAATTGCTAGCGCGGCTTGATAAAAGGAGCCCTATAAGTTATGTGAATCATGTAGTTTTTATTTTTTAAAAGCCACAGTCAAAACACATGCCAGAGATGAACTTTTCACAGTACTGGCACCCCCGGACCAGTCGCTGATTTTTGACCACCAAAAGTTGATGCTGCACTTGGAAAATCACTCGGCGATGTTGAAGAATCCACCGGATTGCTCTTTTAAATACTAATGATCCTATTTGCATGGCATAATTGGAGACTGCTAGGAAGCTCGGAAAAGACCACAGCTGTTTTGATAATCCACCACTAAAATACATGCACGCTAAACTGGCTGGAACCGGTTTAGTAACCGTGTTAAAAGCAACCTTAAGTTTAGAGAATCTGGCCCTCGGAGCATGAAGTAATGCAATAATGTGGGGTATGAGGCTTTTCCTTCAATAATATATGAGTATGCTTCTGTTTACACAATTAGCTTCTGGAGTTTAATTTTTTGTAAGTTTCTATGGTCCTCTTTTGATGATATCGTAAATGCCAAACTAAGCATGATCAGTTCTTCTTTCCTGCTGACTGCCTCCTTACTTCAAATAATAAGCTTGTTGGCATTAAAAGAAGAAGCAGTAAATTTACCAGATCCAAAATTGATGAGGTGATAAAAGAGAAAAAAAAGAACTAGAAAAAGGTACATCCTACATTATGAGAGAACCAGGAGGAGAAAAAGGGGTTGGAGATTTTTTTGGAGGTGGAAGAGTAGAAATACTGAAGAGGGTGAAGTGGAAGAAGAGCAGGAGGCAGATGAAAAAGTATTACAGAGGTTGATGCACATTCTCCCTACTGCATATTATACTACAGTACATACAGCCAGAGAACAATGTGATTTCAGAGTTAATATCAAAGGATACAATGGTGATTGCTAGCAATGACTGCTTTCGAAATGCCTAGGAAACCAAAGAGTAAATTTTATCAGTGCATCACCAGGGTGATGCCGACATATTCAGTACAACTAGCAATAATACCCTTTCACAGCAATAAATAGAATCTAAGTCAGTCCAATACATTGCTGTCATCTTTCAGTCACAGTGTTTCCAAACACTTGAGCTCTTTCAATAGCATGCACACTCGAAAACCAGGTTAGGTTAAGGATTGTATGCCATGTTATTTCCTTTGCATATGTTAGAGCCTCATTTTAATTTAAGGTGTCTTAATCTGTAGGCATGATCTCACAAATTAGGACTCTTCAGCTTGGAAATGAGACGGCTGAGGGGAGATATGATTGAAGTCTACAAAATCCTGAGTGGTGTGGAATGGGTACAAGTGGATTGATTTTTTACTGCATCAAGATTTACGAAGGCTAGAGGCCACTCAAAGTTACAGAGTAATACTTTTAAAACCAATAGGAGGAAATATTTTTTCACTCAGATAATAGTTAAGCTCTGGAATGCGTTGCCAGAGGATGTGGTAAGAGTGGTTAATGTAGCTGGTTTTAAAAAAGATTTGGACAAGTTCCTGGAGGAAAAGTCTATAGTGTGCTTTTGAGACAGACATGGCATAGAATGCTGCTACTCTTTGGGTTTTTGCCAGGTACTTGTGACTTGGATTGGTCTCTGTGAAGATGGGATACTGGGCTAGATGGACCATTGGTCTGACCCAGTAAGGCTAACCTTTTTTAAAAAATATTTTTTTACTTATTACACTGGTCAACAAGCATTTTGCAACTGGAGTTCTGTCACCTGTACCTTAACAAGGGCCACATGCCAACTCTAAATCTGAAAACAGTTTTTGTCTTATCACATCCTATTTTTTAAGTTATGTGTCAGTTTGTGTTTATATCATTTTGTCAATAATGTTACCGTGAAGCATCAGTATTTTATTGTTTCTGAAACACAATATTGCATTTTAGGACAGCTCATTGATCACATATACCAGTAATTTGAAAGTTGATGCTAAAAAGTGATTGTGCTGCTTTTTCTACCTGTGAATTATTATATTTTGTTTGTTTTGATTAAAATATTATAATTATTATAAACAGATGAGGTTGTGTTACCATCCTGATAATTTCTGTTAAGTCTGCAAACAATTTACTGCACAAGATCAGCAAAAGAATCTGTCCAGCAGATTTCAAAGTGCATACAAGCATTATTTTGGCAGATACAATTTGAAGCACCTGCCATTAGTACATCGTGAGAAGATCTATCACTAGTACTTCACATAAAACTGGGTCTGCTGAAAAATTTTCTCAAGGCAATGGAAAGAAATGGTGATGCTTTTCAGCACCTAAGAAATATGTTTGGTTTCAAGAAAAGTGAAGCCAAATCTGTAAAGCATCCGTAAACTGATCCTTGATAATGCATTCAAACAGAAGCTGAACCCAGCTGAATCAGCAGCATGAGAAGCATTTGTGCTGGTTGTTCAGAATTTTCTTGCTAATCACAGATCAGAGAATTATGCTGAGCTTGTGGAGAACATGCTGTCAGCATATCAGCTAATGCAGGGGTGCCCACACTTTTTTGACTCGCGAGCTACTTTTAAAATGACCAAGTCAAAATGATCTACCAACAATAAAATTTTAAAAAAACACAACGCACACTATACACATAGAAAATGTTAATTATCATTCCTATTCCGGATTTTTTTCAAAGAGGTCAAAGCAGATGACTCTAAGCACTGTCACCTCAGTAACAACCATACAAAAATAGACAAATATACCCCTCTCCCTTTTTACTAAACCACAATAGCAGTTTTTAGCGCAGGGAGCTGCGCTGAATGCCCAGCGCTGCTCTCGACGCTCATAGGCTCTCTGCACTAAAAACCACTATTGCAGTTTAGTAAAAGGGGACCATATTGTAAAATATAGACAGCAGATATAAATTCAGACACATTTTGATCACTAAATTTAAAATAAAATCATTTTTCCTACCTTGTCTGGTGATTTCATGAGTCTCTGGTTGCACTTTCTTCTTCTAACTGTGCATCCAATCTTTCTTCCCTTCTTTCAGCCTGTATGCTTCCTCTCCTCCACACCTCATTCCCTCCCCCAACTTTTTCTTCCTCTCTCACTGACCTTTCTTTCTTTCTCTCTTCATGCCCCCCTTTTTTTTTTCTGTTTCTCTTCTTTCCTTCTGTCTCCCTCCCTGCCCTTCCCCAAGCCACTGCCACTGCCGCTGCCATTGGGGAACAGGACCCAAACCGCCACCAATGGATAACAGGCCCCAAAGCCGACGCCAACGCTGACACCTAACCAAGCTCTCCCTGCTTCGGGCCGACCAGCATTCCTCTCCCCGACGTCAATTCTGCCGTTGGAGAGGAAGTTCTGCCCAGCCAGGCAGCGATTGGCTGGCCCGAACTTCCTCTCCGATGGCAGAATTGATGTCGGGGAGAGGAAGATTGATCGGCCCAATAGATCGCCAAGGCAAAGTGAGTCCTGGGTGATCGACTCACTTTGCCTTGGCGAGCTACCGGTCGATCGCGATCGACCTATTGGGCACCCCTGAGCTAATGGGTGCCAGAATGTTACTTAAAATGCACTTCTTATATTCTCACCTCAACTTCTTCCCATTCAGTCTTTGTGATGTCAGTGATGTGCATGTGGAAAGATTTCATCAAGATATCAAGGTGATGGAAAGCAGATATCAGGGAAAGTTCAATCCAAGTTATGATGGGAGACTATTGTTGGTTCTTATAAAGGTGCCACCTGCAGTACAAACGTAAAAGCAAGTGTCTCAAACATTTCTGAACATGCTGACATCAGTTTATGTGAGTTAAGAGTGGTGTAAATATATGCTGTAACATGTCTCCTTATTATCTTCATGTTTGTTTTCAGAGTAAACTCCTTAACACAAGTTTGGTGGGATACAGTTCATACTCACAATATTGTGTCTATATGGCAAACTGTCTAAAAAATCAGTAATCCGTATCTCAGAAACCTGAAATGCTAGCTGAATTTCAATTACAGATCTGAAATCAGCATCATTAAATTAACTAAGAACACTTTTTAAGTTCTCAGTAGCAAAGAAAAACTCTTTTTTGTTGACCAGTGTTTTTATCTAATATCTTCTGCTCTTTGGTTAGCATGCACATTAAACTGCTTTAGCATAGCAGGTTATTTGTGGCATATACATTAGGCATTTTATACTTCATTATTTTGCATAGCAATTATTACTTTATTAAAAAGGATGTTTGCTTTGTTATAAAAGGTGCATTCCTGAATGATAATTATGCTATTTGGGGAAAAAAAAAACTAACAACAATGATCTAACAGGTTGTTTTTGACAAAAGCTTCACTATAGGAAAGTACATGGGGAAAATCTCTCATTTCAAATTGTATAATAAACAGGTTTTTTTAAAGCTGTATTGCATAGTTACTGCACGATGGCTCTACTAAGGAAACAATATATAGTTATAAACTTTATAACTGAAAGATTTTCTTAAAAAGAAAAATCAAGCAAAAAGACTGTTGTAAAAGCATTAGAAGGTTCAGTGCTAGCAATGAAAAACAGTGCTACTCCAGTTTTAAACATTCCAGTTGTCATGACTACTTGAAGTACTCTTTAGGTGATGTCCTTTATGTAAATTATTTTTAGAACTTTAGTTGCCCTAACAACAGGATACACTTATAAGCATAGCAGCTTGTCTTCTAATCAATGTGTTTTTGTTTGTAAAGAAAAAGTTCTAGCTTTATTCCCCCTGTTGATGTGAAATGGTTAAATAATGGAATATTAAGAAGAATGGAACAGTACCCGCAAAACATATTTTCATATCCATTTTCTGCAATATATCTTATAGCAGTTGGTGTCTTTCCTTAAATTAAATTAAATTGAATACTTTAAGAGCAATTATATAATATAAGTGCACACATTTACATAACCTTTGCATGTGTAAGTGTCTAGAATCCTAGAACTTATTCACATTACGTATATAATGGGTTATGTTAGTATTCTATAATGGAATCTGGGATCATCGATAGGGGTTAAATAGAATTTGTGCATGAAAGTTAAGAATGGAACTTCTCGTACAAAGGGGTACTGAAAAGTTCTCAGCCCAACAAAGAAGAGAATGATGTAGATATGGTTCAACCAATGATCTGAAAACAATGTAAAAAAAAAACATCAAATTTTGTTTCTGCAAATTGACATTTAGGGGTCCTTTTACTAAGGCGCGTTAACTGATTTAATGCGCGCAAACGATTAGCGTTAGCATTTAGCATGTGCTAATCATGTAAGCGCGCTAAATCAATTAGCGCGCACTAAATCAGTTAACACGCCTTAGTAAAAGGACCCCTTAATGAAATGAGGACACTATTTTCAGTTACAGTGGCAAAACAACATTCAGAATTTAGGAAGTTTTGTTGGTTGGGCTGAGAACTTTACAGCACCCCCTCGTAGTTTGCTGCTAATGGTCATTAGCAATCATTGGCTATGATTGGTGTTAATTGGCATTAACTAGTAGCTACATGTACTGTCTAACTATCTTTAGTCTATATTTTACAAATTGTATAAGAACACACAATAAAAGGGGCAAACGAGATGTCAAATCAGTTCAAGAGGGAAGACTTTATTGTATGAGTCCCATATTGGGTCAGACCAATGGTCCATCTCGCCCAGAATCCTTTTCTAACAGTGGCCAATCCAGGTCACAGAGACCTGGCAGAATACCAAAACTGTACATGCAAAATCATAGTGCACAATTGAGGGGTGCATGGACTTAGGAGAGGTAAGCCACTTGCACTCGGAGGTTATAGAATACTGCCAGTTATGTTCCTAAATGATAACATTTAGGTGCACATATTCGCACCAGCCTTTGAAGTAGCGAAAGTGATCATACTTAGCGTTAGGCACATAACTGTGGACTTACAGTAGTATTCTACAGTGACAATTTATAGATGTTCTCCCTGATATTCAGCCAGTGATGAACAGTCAGAGATAATATTCAGTGGCACTGCCCTGTTTAGTGCCACTCAGTGGCATAGTAAGGGGAGCACAGGGAATGGGGGGGGGGGTGGACTACCTCAGGCATCGTTAGGGTGGGGGGTGCTGGCATCTCTGCAACCCCCCATGCCATGCTTGTACCCTCCCTTTCCCTGTAGCTCTTTAAATCTTTACCAGAGCAAGCAACTTCTCTGACCTGCTGCTCGCGCTGGCCTGGCTACTCTCTGAAATCACTTCCTGGTCACAGGGCAAGGAAGTGATGTCAGAGGGAAAACCAATGCTGGCATAAATAGCAGGCCATAGAAACTGCTCATGTTAGCAAAGATTTAAAGAGGTATGGGGGAAGGGAGGGCGCAAATGTAGTGTATGGTGGGGAGGGGGGTAGGGAAGGAGCAGGGGAAGGAGAGGAGAACACATGGGGTGCCACCGCTCCGAGTGCTACCGCCTCAGGCACCTCCTAGCCTTGCTACACCACTGGTGCTACTGAATATTGGTGGCTGAATGGCTCAAAGCAATTTAAGTAGGCAGTAGGTGACTATTTTGCTTAATGTATATTTGCAAGGGGGGCATACAACAGATAGAGCATGGGGAGGGAGCATAAAGTTTGAAGTTTCAGTTAGAAAATATAACAACAAAATGCTTTTCTTTCCATATTAAATTCAAGTTCTTTCTCATTCACACACAAAACATGCTTTTGCCATCCATAGCACCTCAGCTTTAGCCCATCTGATATAATGAACCCTTGTCAACTTATTAAATTTATATAAGCTTCATCAAATCCACATTTGCAAAACTCCCCTAAGAGAATGCTCACATGTCCCCTAACCTCAGGCAGCTAGCTGAAAACTTTCCATTTTAATTTTTAATATACAGAAAAGCAACTATCTTGCAAATTCTAAAACTGTGCTCACTTATGGCAGAACTCAGTGAAGCTAAATATAATAGGGAACCTCAAAGCAACCATACAATTAGAGGAAGAAGAATGAGAGTAGGTCAAAAAGTTGACGATGGAGAAAAAGCAAGTAATAGACTAGATCCCAGAAAAAAAGAAAACAATATTGGGGCCAATATTCAATGATAATAGCAACCAAAATCATTTAGATACCAGTGCTGACATTTTAAATGGATCAGATTATTCAGCACATGTCTGACATGTGTTATAAAATCATGGTATCATCACTATACTATCTAAACATATGCCACCCAATATTCAAAGGAGGTTGATCTAATAATATAAGAACATTAGAGTTGCCATACTGGGACAGACCAAAAGTCAATCAAACCCAGCATCCTATTTCCAACAGTGGCCAACCCAGGTCACAAATACCTGGCAAGATTCCAAATAGCAAAACAGATTTATGCCGTTTTTTCTAGGAATAAACAGTTCATTTCCCCAAATACATCTTAATAATGGCTTATGGACTTCCCTTTTAGGAAATTATCCAAACCTTTTTTAAACTCTGCTAAACTGTCTTCTTTCACTACATTATCCAGGAACAAATTTCAGAGTTTAATTACACATTTGAGTGAATAAATATTTTCTCCAGTTTGTTTTAAATCTACTACTTAGTAGCTTCATCACATGTCCTAGTGTTTTTGAACACTAGTCCTAGTGTTTTTGGAAAGAATAAAAACAAATGATTTCTATCCCTCATTAACCAGAAATTCTAAGCAGGTTACAATAAAATTACATAATTACAAAATGAGCAATTTTTAAAACTAGATAAAACACATTCCACTTGCTATTCAGCACTATTTAACCATCCAGGAATGGCTCTTGGCTGGTTAAATAGCATTTGGTCAGCTGACTGTTAATATTCAGCAAGAGATAGCTGGCTATCTCCGCTGAAAATTAGTAGTTAGTGGCTTAAACCTGGCCAGCTATATTGCGCTGACCTGCCATGTTTAAGCTGTGCAAAAAAACAGGTCTATCATTGACCATTATAACTTAGCCAGTCAGTGCTTAAAATTGGCATAGACCAGATATTTAATGCCAGTCACAAGAAATGGCCTGGCATTGAATATCAGTAAATAAAGCAAACCCCAAATAACCACAAAACTGCTAGTAAATCAAGTGCTGCCACACAAAAACTGGCAAAAAAATATGTGCTTATAAGAAAAATGCTTCTCGTGAACTGATCTTAAATGGAGCACAACCCCCCCCCCCCAAAATGATCTCTAAATAAATTTATAATAATGACAAATGCACCAAGGTATTAAATAATTTTAAGATAATTCAGTACTGGGGAACTATACCAGTTTAACGTGAGATGGTATCTCAAACGTGGTATTTATGGTATCAGTACCTAAATGAGTATGCTCTGTACATCATGATATCTCTTATAAATTTGATCTTTTCTATATGTTAACAAACGTTTTGGTGTCTAAAAAAATAATTAACCCTCTGTTTTACTAAGGTGCGCTAATCAAATTAGCACGCGCTAAACGCTAACACATCCATAGACTAACATGCACGAGTTAGCATTTAGCACGCGCTAATCAGTTTGCGCACCTTAGTAAAAGAGGGCCTAAATATATATGAGGTATTGTAGAGTGTTAATATCTTAAGATGGGTCCATTCAATAAATATGATGTAAACAGTCCATATTGCCAACCCCACTTGCAAAGAAAACTCAAATTAGTGCAATCAGAAAAAAAAATCTCAAAAGTGCAAACATAACAAAAAATAAGAAAGCAGAAAACTTATCTAAATTGAGTGTGAATCAAAATCACTATCAGTAGTCAGCACCAGCCTTAGAAGTTAGCCGGAATCCCTCCTTTAGTCTCAATATCATCCCCATAGACTTTAGGTCTCAAAACAAAACAATTTAATTCAAATTAAAAGCTTGCTGGAATAAAAAAAATATATAGCTTTTAGCAGTTTTCTAAAAAGGATAACTGATGTTAATTTCCACAAATCCAATGAGAAACAGGACCTCTAATACAGAATATCTTAGAATGAATCTCAGCTGAATGAACTTGATGAAACAATTAAATATCTAGCAAACATTTTCCTTGGGAGCACAAAGTTTGAAGTTTCAGTTAGAAAATATAACAACAACGTTGTTATCAATATATTTTCAGATTTGATGCAATAGAAAAAGGTACATTTTGGAGCAAATAAATGCATGCTTTTTTCTTTCTTGTTTTTGAATGTAGATCTCATATACAGTATGATCAACATCCTGTTAATTTAGTGAAGACATGAGTTCTTTGATAAGATTCAGATGATTTCTCTATTAAAGCTGTTTATGTGCTGAAACCTCCTCATTTTCTCTTTGTAGTACCTTCATTAATCAGTTTCCATGGCTATGGGAATAATTATCAATAAATAGGTTCCTTTTCCAGCTAACATGTTTTGTTTTGTTTTTTTCTAATTAGATTTCTATTTATCTTCTGGCCAGCTGATTCAGTGCTCTTGATTTCAGTTTTGATGGGCATGTATACAGGTTTATTGTAAAACATGAAATAACTTTTCTCCATTGCTTCCTAAGTAAATGAGGAACATAAGTGTTTGAATCATATTCAAAGAAGAAATTGTGGCAAATACAGAATAGGCAAATTCCCCCAGCTGATTTAGCTCCCATATTCAGTCTTGGGCAATGTATGGCCACTGGCACTGAATTTTTGCTGCTATGTCTGTATGTCCTTGCTGCCCGGAGGTCGGCGGGTGGGGAGGAGGTGTTCGGCGGGGCAATTGGGGTTTGGGGGGGGGCTGCATCGGGGCAGGAGGGCCTAGGATCCCTCCTGCCCGGATCTTAGTGGGAGTGGGGGGTAGGGGAGGTCACAAGGGCAGGAGGGCTTGAGCTCTCTCCTGCCCAGATCGTTGTGGGGGGGGGGGGGTGTCGCTGGGACAGGAGGGCTTGTGCTCCCTTCTGCCCTGCTGTTGTCGGGGGAGGGGAGGGGGGTGATGCATCACAGCAGGTACATCTAAAACCAGCTTTGGTTATGGGTACTTGGATGATCAGGCTTTTTGATCGTTCAAGTACCCATTTAGGCCACATTTTAGACGTTTGATTTTTTTTTTATTATGAGCCCCATATTGAGTAATTGGAAAACCGAGCAGTCTAGAAAGTGAGATTTGCCTTTTGTCAGATGATACCAAGATTTGTAACAGAGTGGATACCCCAGATGGAGTGGAAAACATGAAAAATGATCTGCAAAAGTTGGAAGAATGGTCTAATGTTTGGCAACTAAAATTCAAGGGAAAGAAGTGCAGTGATATGTGCTGGGAGGTGAGAGACTGATATACACAGATGGTGAGAGGGACCTTGAGGTGATAGCGTCTGAGGATCTGAAGGTGACAAAATAGTGTGACAAGGCAATTGCTGTAACCAGAATGATGCTGGGCTGTACAGAGAGAGGCATACCAGTGGAAGAAAGGAGGTGTTAATGCTCCAGTACAAGTCATTAGTGAGGCCCCACTTGAAGTATTGTGTTCAGTTTTGGAGGCCCTATCTTGTTAAGGATATAAGATGATTTGAAGTGGTCCAGAGGAAGGTGAAAAAAATGGTAGGGGCTTTGAACCAAAATAAGTATGAGAAGAGACTGGAAGACCAAATATGTATAATCTGGAGGAGAGGAGGGATGGGGTGATATGATACAATGGGGTAGTAGAGACTTAAGAGAAATGTTAGAAAATTATTTTTCACAAAGAGGGTGGTTGATACCTGGAATGCCCTCTTGAAGGAGGTGATGGAGATGAAAATGGTGATGGAATTCAAAAAAGACCTGGGGTGAACACTGTGGGTCTCTAATAAGAAAATGATGGTATACATTGAAGAACTAGGACTGGTACTAGGCAGACTTGCATGGTCTGTGGCCCGTATATGGCAATTTGTTTTACGATTGACTGGGGATTGCTTTGATGGGAACTCCAGTAATTTGGAACATGAGGACAGTGCTGAACAGACTTTTACTGTCTGTTTCCCACAAATTAAGAGATGGTTCGGATAGGCTGGAGTGAGCTTGACAACAACTCTGGAACCTAAGGACAGTACCTGGCAAACTTCTGCGGTCTATGACCCAGTAATATCACAGAAAAAAGATGTTTCAATTTAATCATGAATTTAGAGAATGACACGGTGACAAAATTCATCACCGTTCCCGTCCCCGCAGATAACCGCGGGAAATAATCCCATGTCATTTTCTAGCGTCTATTTCAATCTCAATCCTTCTACACCAGCATTCTTCAAAGCAAAGCTTCTGGGTCAGTGGTTGTGGCCATTCATACTCTGATTCTTCCCTCTCTCCTTAAAGAATGACATGAAGATGGTTTCCTGCGGTTATCCGCAGGGACGGGAACGGTGTCATTCTCTAGAGTGTAACTATTGGGCAGCCTGGATAGACCATTCATGTATTAGCTGCTTTTAGAGAAAGTAAGTAAAAACTCCTTTCAGAACATGGCATTAAGGAATGCAAATGTTTCACTGTGCTTTGAGTAGTTTAATTTTGGGATTACCATTATATATTGTTAATATTATATTGGGTGTGTATTTGAAGAATAAATGGCATAAATGGCATTATTATTATTGTGAGGATGGGGGTCTGGGCTGGAGCTTGGGTGGAGTCTGAGGCGGAGCTTGGGCACCCTGAAACATAAAGGTATTCTGTTGCCTATGGCTGTGGGTACCAAGATGAAACAGAGACATGAACAACTTATAGCATTCTGTAAATGACTTATATAACTGGAAGTCCCACCTATATCCCACTCATAGAAACATAGAAACATAGAAGATGACGGCAGAAAAGGGCTACAGCCAATCAAGTCTGCCCACTCTGCTTACCCACCCCCTGTCTATGCCCTAATGACCCAATTTTCTTATCTTGACCCTCGTAGGGATCCCACATGGGTATCCCATTTATTCTTAAAGTCTGGCACGCTGTCTGCCTCGATCACCTGCACTGGAAGCTTGTTCCAATGATCAACCCCTCTCTCTGTGAAGAAATACTTTCTGGTGTCGCCATGAAATTTTCCACCCCTGAGTTTGAGCGGGTACTCATGTATTTGCTAAATATCAACTCAAGCAGTTATGTATTAGCCAGCTCAAAATTAACCAGACATTCAAAGGCAAAGCCTGGACAGGGCCTGGCTTTGAATATCCAGTAAAGCTCTGTCGGCAGTGAGCAAAATGCTCACCGCTGCCAGCTGAATATCAGCTCCATCAGGCCCTTAAAAATAATGCTTACAAATTTATGCCTGCCATTCATTTACCTAGATTTACAAGCCTAATTTATAAGGAGTATACTTTTACTTAACTCATGTGTATGTGTGTTCTGGGATAGAATTTGGATGAAGTATACAGGAGGTGGCATCACACTTTATGAACGTAATTTACTTACTAAGGGATATAGGTATTGATGTGTTTAAGGGAATAATATATGATTTTTGCCCCTTAAAGTACAGTAAACCTGAAGATTGTGAGTTATTTTTATTATAATACATACTTTAAGGTACTGCACTGCTTAATCATAAGATGCAGAGTACCTCATTTATTTATTTATTTTAAAAATTTATATACTGCTTACAAAAACTAAGCAGTTTACAATCGACATACATCATTATTTAAAAATGATGCCTCATGTCTTTCTCAATAACAGACTATGGAATTTTCCTCCAGAAAATTATCCAAACTCTTCTTAAAACCAGCTAAACTATCTGCTTTTACCACAACCTCTGGCAATGTGTTCCAGAGCTTAACTATTTTCTGAGTGAAAAAATATTTCCTCCTATTGTTTTTAAAAGTATTTCCCTTTAACTGATCTTTACCTATAAAGATCCTATAAAGCTGCTCCTATAAAGCTAACAGTCCTGCAAAGCCTTTTCATATAAACGCAGCAACAAATAACTGAGTTTTCAGAAACTTTTTTTTAAATATGTATCGATCTACACAACCTCAACTGTCCTGGCAATTTGTTCCACAAATTCACACCTGCAACAGAAAACATCGAATCCCTGACTTTTACATGTTCTATATTCCTCTCCTTTTCAGTAGATAATTTCACAGTACTTTCAGATCTTAATATCTTTCTTAAAACGGTATATCTCCAAGAAATCTTGAAAACATTCAGGCGTTTTATCATATAGCCAAACCAAAAATGCAACTTGAGTTGAACTCTGCAAGCTGTGTTATCACTGGAAAAAAAATAACAGTACCTTCAGTGGTTTATTTTTCCTTCCTGGAAACATTGAGCTGCTAACACATAACCCTATGCTCCTGTGTATACCAACTTAAAGGGCCTGGTACTTTTAGTAAGGGACACAGTCTGGGTGACCCCCTTCCTCAGCAAAAGACCTCAAGATTCTACAAACCTTCCCCATAGTTCCCCACCCCTCAAAAGAAAAATGGCAACTTGTTAATCCCTATCTGACCTCGTAATGGACTCTCCATCCCTAAAGCTCCTTAGGCCAACTACAGAAGACATTGGTGTTTTGAGGTCATAAGACAGGCGCAATCCCCAGTCACTTCTGCCTGGTTTCAAAGTGGTGCTTGTAACCCCTAGTGGAAATCTAGAGGGACTACTGTTAGAGGTCAGGTTGCCATAAGATCAAATCACAGGATTCTACATTTAGGGCCTGATTCTGTCTGCTGATGTGAGACAAAAGCTTTTCAGAGAAGTCATATATATATTGAACAGGATCGATGACAAAGGCGAACCCTGTGGCACCCCACATCCAGAATCTCCACTTCATAAGATCGCAATGATAGAAATTTACTGAACCAGTTCAGAACTACTTGGTTTAGGCCTATGTCTGATAGCATACGAATCAAGATGTCATGATGAATAACATCAAATGCAGCTGACAAATCGAATTGCAGCAATACTGCACATTTATTTTGTGTTTGTAAATTTTGAATCTTTGAAATTAGTGATAATAGGAGAGTCTCAGTACTAAAGTTTTGTCTAAACCCATGTTGAAATGGTAATCAAATGGAAAATTTCTCCAAGTAGTTGTCTAGTTGCTAGAAACAATTGATTCTATCATTTTTGTCAATAGAAGTATATTTGCAATTGGGTGATAATGGGAAAGAGCTGTAGAGTCCAGATCGGCACTTTACAATAAAGGTGTCATAATTATGTTCCCCATATTCAGCGAAAAATGAATATTTTCAAGAAAATGATTTACAGTCAGCCATGTAATAGCCTGTGAAGGGATATCCCAAAAAGATAAGAAGGAAATGGGTCCAATTTGCAACTACATTTTTTCAATTTTTCACACAGTTTTAAAACTTGGGTTTCTGAAACTGGGTCAAAGGTGTTCTATCTGTCGAGATTTCAGTGATCATCAATATGGAATTAGAAGTGCACATTTATAATTTAAATTGCATTTAAATTTTATCATACTTTATCTATCTTTTATTTGTTTATAATGTAACTTTCAATTCTCATTCTATTTTAACCTTTATATTAAATGTAAACCACATAGATGCATTTATCAATGGGGTATATCAAATATTAAATAAACTTGAAAAAACTTATATAGATCTGTGAGTCATTGGCATAGATGTGATACTGAAAACTATGGGAGGAGATTAGAGCACCAAGAGAAGAAGTGTAGAAGGAAAAATAAGTTGTCTCAGGACATAGCCTTGAAATTCACCGACTGACAGTGGGATGGCGGTTGAGGAAGATCCATCACAGCATACGCTAAAGGTATGAAGGGAAAGATAGGAAGAAAAACATGTAAAACAGAACCCTGAAATCCAAGCGAGGACTCTGTATTGATATCACAAGCTGCTGACTCCTGTGATAAATGAATAACTCCGCTTGTAAGTCGCCTCACAAGCAGTGCTATTACAATGGTCTGGGAGTATTGGGCCTCAAAGCCAAGGCCCACTGTTCCAAGACCAGAGCCTAAAGGAGCTGCAGTGCTATCCTTGATTATAATCCCCCACTTCCCAAAGGATCCCCCTCCACCTTTAAGGGCCTAATGACTCTGTACCTGATGATCCAGTAAGTCCTAAGGCAGGAGTAGTTTCCTGCTGTCACTAGCTCCCAAAATGGTATTCTTGCAATATTACCACTAGGGGTTATGTTGTCTTATACAGAAGCATGACCCCTAGTAGTAATAATGTAAAACTATTGCCAGGGTGCCATTTTGTAAGATAGTGCTGCAAGGCATAAGATGCTAGACATTGCTCCTCCCCTAGGATCCACTGAACCACCAGGTACAGGACTGGTAGGCCCCTGAAGATAGGAGGATCCTTGGGGGGATGGGAGAATGTGATGGGGTGGAGAGTGTTATTAAGGGTGGAGAGAATAGGACTGGAGGTAGGGGATTATAATTGGGCTGGGCAGATGGCACCTTGGTCCCTTTAAGCTCTGACCTGAGAACATTGGGTCTTGGCTGAGATAATTTTACCATCATTTTGCTGATCTTGAATTCCTGAGTTGAAAACTGTACCTCCAGGAGAAGACTGAAAAGCAGTATTTTGACCTATCCTCCATTAGATCCACTTAAAGCAGGAATTCTCAAACCAGTCCTTAAGACACACGTAGCCAGTCAGGATTTCAGGATATCTGTAATGGATGAGTTAAATTTGCACATAATACCTCTCTGTTCTTTGCAAATTATCTTATGTGTGAATCCCAGAAACCTGACTGGCTGGGTGTGTCCCAAAGACTGGATTGATAACCCCTGCTTTAGGGACACAAACACTTATGAGCAGTGACAAAAAATTCCTCATGGTAAATATGGAAGGGACTTTAGGGGGGTTCTGCTATACAATATGTAAATAATTGGGATTTTTTTATATAACAAAATACACCTTTCAATTCTTTAGTAGTCAATTAAAAGTTCAGGTTAAAATGTTGAACTATAGATCATTAACCCCAAGTTCATAGACTGAAAGAAGCTGTGGATGTTGGAAGTGGGTCATATTTTTAGATGAAGAAATGAGTCGCAAAAATAAAACTCTATCATCAAGGCTACTACTTTTAACCAGTGTTATACCGATCAGTACCCATGGTAACACTTTTTTAAAGCAAGAACCCAGTTTTTTTTTGTACCCAACATAATAATTCTTGGTATTTTTCTATGTTTCATTAAGAGAGAATCTAACTTCTGTGTTATTTTTCAAGAAGCTAAAATAGATTAGAGCAGACATTTTAAGTACAAGTATTGATTAAAGCAACATGACTTGTCCATAATAGAAGTTCTCTCAGTACCATGATGTTTTATCCACAGCTGTATTTTCACATCAAGATAATAGCTTTAGTCATGAATTTCCTGGTAAAGCATTTTAAAAGCTTTTGGACAGATGAAATGTGCCATGTTCTCCTCAGTGTCAAATGAAAGAAACAAAATTTCTGTTGCATCTTCGGACAAACATTTCTTTTGTAGTGGCATCAGAAATGGAATCCTGAGTGGCTATGGAATATAGTTTGAGAAAATACCTGGCACAGAGGTAGGTTTGAAGATATTATGAGAAAGTAAGGGATCAAACAGAGTGGACAACACAGTACAAAAATGTGTTCAAAAGAAAAAAAAAAAAAAAAAGAGACAGTTTCATCTCAAACAAAGATTTTTTAAAAAATATTTAAAATCTCTCTATGGACTTATCACAAATATGCAATGGACAATACTTTTTCACTAATGGCAATTCTATAAATGGCACCATTGTCAGTGGATGCTTAATAAAACATAACAAAAGTGGAATAAAAAAGATTGATTTATTAATTCATCAATTCAATTGTACTGTCTGAGGTTTGCCTTCTTTCATTAACTATCTATCAGTACAATTGAACTGACAAATTAATAAATCAATCTTTTTTATTTCACTTTTGTGTTATATTTTATATTTTGGTCGTGGAATTTTTGCTTTTGTGCTTACCTTAATAAAACAGCCATCAATCATGTCTCAACCACCCAATGGCGCCGTTTTGAGAATTGTGGTCCCTCTGCACAAGAGCAGAAGTAAGGAGGAAAATGGGAATTACAGGCTGGTTAGTCTGACCACAGTAGTGAGTAAACAAATGGAAACACTTCTTAAGCGTAGGATAGTGAGATTTCTAAAAGCAAATGGACTGCAGGACCCGAGGCTGTAATAGGGTAGGCACTCCAGAGGGTGTGAATAACATGAGGTGGGATCTGGCGAACCTTGAAAAATGGTCTGTTAATTGGCAACTAAGATTTAATGCTGGGTCATGCAAAAATCCCGGAGAACAGTATAGTATAGGACAGGGGTAGGGAACTCCAGTCCTCAAGAACCGTATTCCAGTCAAGTTTTCAGGATTTCCCCAATGAATATGCATGAGATCTATTTGCATGCACTGCTTTCAATGCATATTCATTGGGGAAATCCTGAAAACCCAACTGGAATATGGCTCTCGAGGACCGGAGTTCCCTACCCCTGGTATAGGAGGTGAAGTACTTCTGTGTGCAGAAGAAGGGCGGGACATTGAGGTGATTGTGTCTGATGATCTCAGGGTGGCAAAACAGGTAGAAAAGGCAACGGTCAAAGCCTAGAGGATGCTTGGGTACATAAGGAGCGGAATGGACAGTAGGAAAAGGGAGGTGATAATGCTGTGAGGCCATTTGGAATATTGTGCACAATTTTAGAGACCCCACCTTCAAAAAGATATAAATAGGATGGAGTTGGTCCAGAGAGCTGCTACAAAATTGGTTAGTGGTCTTTGTATGGGGACAGACTTAGAGACCTTAATATGTATACTCTGGAGGAAAGACAGGAGATGTTTAAATATCTCTGTGATGTTAATGTACAGGAGGTGAATATTTCTCAAATAAAGAAAACCACCAGAAGGAGAGGGCATAGAATAAAGTTAAGAGGTGGTGGTGGAAATGAAGACTGTATCTGAATTCAAGATAGCATGGGACAGGCATGTGGTATCTCTTAGGGAGAGGAAGAGATAACAGATGTTGTGGATGGGCAGACTGGATGGGCCATTTGGCCTTTATCTACCATCATTTTTCTATGAAAGGTATGCACCGGAAATGTAGGCCTACATTTAAAGTGTCTACCTTTCATGACAATTGTGGCTATGGAGACGCTTTACAATGCGTAACGCCAGTTCCAGCATTAGCCATACCTACAGTGTGTTAGGCATCATAAAGCACCCCTGCAGATGGAAGAATGGTGGCCGTTTTGGAGGCACCCTTAGGTGGACGGAGCAAGGGTAGGCCATGGGTGTGTCTCCCAGTTATTGTGTAGTTTATAAAATACTATGAATTATGCATGTCACTTGGAACACCAACTTATTCCTGGCATTGACATGTAGTAAATGGAGCATCTAATCATGGGCATGCCAGTGCTAATTTATGGTAGTATTCTTTGACAGACTCTTGGCACCAAGATGCCATTGTACAGTAAAAATAGCCTAGGTTTGTGGCATTAGGGCATTTAAACTGAGATGCCAATTTATAGAATTTATAGAAGTACCCTTTAATAATTGTTGGACTTTGCCGACTAGTTAAAAACATGATGCACCCTGAACATAAATGAGTCATAGATTGCATTTTGATGATAACTTGAAGGGAAAAGGGGAAGTGGTGATGGGAATGGGAGGTCTCTGATTTGTCTACAGAATAATAAGAGTGGCTAAACTCCAAGATTCAAATTGGTGAGTCTAAGATCGCCTGGAAGCACTGGATACAGGCAGGCATACGTACACTAGATGATGTTATATCAAATGGGAAAATGCTTGATTTTTCACGACTGCAACAATCTTTTGGTATTTCAAAATCTCAAATTTATAAGTAATTGCAGTTGAAGCAAGCCATTCAGAAGGGATTCCCCGATTTACGAAATTTAAAAAATCAGTATAGCTTGCAGGTCTTATGCTTCCAGACAGATTTCCTAGGGCATCAGGCTATCTCTCCTGCCGCGAACGCGATCGGAAGTGCTGCACTTCCCAGGATCGTTATCTCGGCAGGGAAATGAGCCATCTCTCCTGCCGCGATCATTGCTGGGGGGGAGGGGGAGGTGTGGATTCTGTGACCGGTGTTCATTTTGACAGATACCGGTTACAGAATCCAGCTTTTAGGCGAAGGACTGGCTCTCCTTCGCCTAAAAGGTATGGTTCTGGGCGTTGGGACTTAGGCTATTTTTTTTGTTTGATAATGTGTTGCAAGTGTAAACGTAGTGGTGGTATAGCCGTTTAAACTACTGAATGTAAGAGATAGGCCATTCTAAAAAAAAACCTCATTTTGGATGTTTTTTTTGAGAATGGACATTTTCCCTGCTTCTACTTTCAACATTTAGGGCCTTAGGCCAAAAGGGGACTTAGACTTTTTTTTAATTATGCCCCTCTACGTCTGCTAGAGAGCTAAAAAAAAAACCAAAAAACATCCCAAAATCCTCTTCTGTCCTTTTATGTTAGTTCTTAAACATTTGATCATTTTAACTTCAAATGGCAAAGGACATTTTAAATTTAAGATAATTATGTTTGATTAGGGCTTACTTTAATCAACCCATAATTGTTATATCACTGCAAATGTTGATATCATCACATTTGGATCATTGCAACTCACTTTATTTAGGGCTATCTTTCATAATGTTAGATAAGTTGTAATTAATTCAGAATACAGCTGCTCCCTAATTTTAAAAAAATGAAAGATAAGTTTGTTTCCTCCATGTTAGTTAGATTACATTGGCTTTTAAAGATTAACTTCTGAATTATTACTCAATTTAGTGAGGTTATCTTATTCCCGTTCCTCTCTTCGTTTACAGAATCATCTGCTTCTCCATTCTTTAAGCTGTAATTGTGTTAGTTATTTACAGATTTTTAATACTATATTTATGTTTTTTGTGGTCCCTTTTTGGAATTCATTATCCTCTTTTTTTTAGGTTAGAATCCAATTATTTTTCTTTTTGAAAAAAATATAGACTGAAAACTTGTTTATTGATAGAGATGTTTAGGCTGATTTGAATGCTATGATATTTTTTATATAAATCAGAAAGGGGTCCTTTTACTAAGGCCGTTTTAGAGCATGCTAAATATTAGCGCATGCTAAACGCTAATACATTCATAGGATATAATGGATGTGTTAGCATTTAGCACGTCTAGCAGGCCTTAGTAAAAAGACTCCATTGAGCCTATGCTGTAATTGCTATGTTTTATATATTGTACTTTGAACCTATATTGGGATAAAGCTGTTAATAAGCACTATATTGATATTGATGTGAATTATATTCTTAGATGATGAAGAACAGTAGGACAATATCTCCTTGGGGGAACATGTTTGTGTAGGATGTTGATGCAGTCATCTTGTACAGGAAAAAGTTCTACTACAAAAGTCCAAAAAGAAAAAAATGGAGAAGAAAAAGGTATCTTACTGTTCTGTGTCTTGTATAATCTTGTGTCTATGTAGATTTAGGGCTCCTTTTACAAAGCCACACTAGGGCCTTAACACGCGGGATAGCATGCGCTAAATTGCCATGTGCGCTAGCCGTTACCGCCTCCTGTTGAGCAGGCTTTGTTAAAGGAGCCCTTAGTTTTAGCTTTGTTTTCTGACTTGCTTTCCACTGTAGCATCTATCTTTGCATTTTATGCACAATATTGAATAATATATACAGTGTTCCCCCGGTCATTCGCGGTCGGTGGTTCGCGGTCCCAGTCATTCGAGGTATTTTCCGACCGCAACCGCCGACCAGAAGAGGGCAGCTAGAGAGGCAGGAGAGAGCAGCCGGAGCACCGGCGAGTGAAGGAAATCACTCGCTGTATGCTCCGACCGCCTCTTCCTGCATTAAAGTCGGGTTTTACCAATCAGGAGCTGCGTGTCAAAGCAGCTCCTGATTGGTAAGGCCCAACTTTAGTGCAGGAAGAGGCAGTCGGAGCATACAGCGAGTGATTTCCTTCACTCGCCGCTGCTCCGGCTGCTCTCTCCTGCCTCTTCCGCTGCCTTCTCCAGTCTCCTCCATGAAAAACTGTATTCACGGTTTTTCAAGATTTGCGGGGATTCCTGGAATGGAACCCCCACGAATTTTGGAGGAGTACTGTACTACATTTGGGAGCTAGCATTAATTAGATGGGTTTATGTTGAATGTGCTATCACATGGGAAACTGGGGAGTCTTGTTACATGTGTTAGTTTATATAGCATGGCATCTTGCATAGTTTTATATCATTTTCTTTGTGCAGACCTCCTGCTTGAAGCATGTCTATTACTATTTTTTTCTTGAGATTAAGTGGTTTCCAAAAGGCTAGTATCATTGAAGTAGGCAATATTTATTTCAGTGATTCATTTTGGGGGAACAGTGGCTTTAGGCCTTTTTATGATTTTCTCAGTTTTTCCCAGCTCTGGCTTGTATGTTTCTACAAGGGATGCTCTCTCTGTGGATTTCCTTTCTTTGTATTGCACTAGGTTTGCCCTGGAGGATGTAATTGAAAATACAATCTTACCTGAGATGATTTTACAATTGCCTTATTTTTGTTTAAAGGATTCAGTTAGGTCTTTAAGATATTTATTTCCATTTTTTGAGTCAGGGCATCTGTTGTGATTCTGTATAGGAAAGATGGAAACCATAGCCTTTTGAAAGGGAGACTACAATAAAAAGTGGGAAATAGAAAACAACTACAAGGAGCTGTTGCAAAGGTCTAAAGTTGCACGGGGTACAGACACTGTTTAAAAACATTTTCTTGGAAACTCATACAAATGTGCCTCACAAGTTGCAAACGACAGATGCAGATTCAGCAACTGCAGTGTTTTGAACTAAGGTCAATGCCAGATGGACCTCTACAGTCTGTGTTTTGCAAATGGCAAAATACAGATAAAGATCAAACCTGCATATGGCACGTCGCTTTATTATCCTATGCTTTGAGTGAGGACGCTGCACATTTCAAAGGGGAAGGGAAGATATCTTAATGTTGAAATTAGCATGTTAATCAGAACTATTACCAACAGTATTTATAACATATATGGCCTCAAAACTGTTATCATATTTAACTGTTTCTATGTAAATATTCAAAAGCCAGTATTAAGTGTACTTGGGAAAATCCATTGTTTATTTCTAGGATTACCAGCATAAAATTTTGTTTTACTCTTTGGGATCTTGCCAGGTACTTGTGACCTGGGTTGACCACTGTTGGAAACAGAATACTGGACTTGCTAGACCTTCAGTCTGTCCCAGTATGGCAGCTCTTAAGTATGAATGAGCAGAACCTGCACAAAGTTGCGAGTGTGAATCTGGCCACCTTGTTTGGCAGACTGGATGGACCATGCAGCTGTTTATATGCCACCATTTACTGTCTGTTACTGTTTGGACTAAACAATATCAAAGGAAGACCAAATAACGGTCATCATGCTTAAATAGTGAGGTCAAAAGTGGTTAAAGCTAAAATGACATTTTCCCAAAAATGAATTCAAGTGAAGAAAATTGGAAAGTGTCAAGCTTAGTATTAGTTTAAAGGAAAATCTCAATTATTCAGGAAGAAAACATTAACAATGTACATTCAATCTATACTTGTCATTCAGAAAAAAAACTAAACACTAACCATTACTGGCTTACAGGTGTCATCAGGAGAACTCCCTGGGGAACCCTTTTACCTAAACTGCAGTAAAATTTGCACTTACCACATCTGAGAAGTTTATGAAGTCATGGAATAAGAAGCTGTGCTCTATTGTGGATTAGGAATTGGCTACTGGGTTAAATGGACATTTTTCTAAAAGGAGAAGGGTGAATAGTGGAGTGCCATGGGGATCTGTACTTGGGCTAGTGCTATTTAACATATTTATAAATGATCTGGAAATTGGAACAACAAGGGAAGTGATTAAAGGCTCCATTTACTAAATGGCGCTAGAGGTTTTCAGTGCGGGCCGGTGAGGTAAATGCTCCATTGCTCATAGAATTCCTATGAGCGTTGGAGTATTTACCTCAATAGCCTATGCTAAATACCTTTAGCACTGTTTAGTACAACCCAAAGTAAATTTGCAGATGATATGAAACTATTCTAAGTTATTAAAACACATACAGACTGAAAAATTGCAAGAAGACTAAAAAATTGGAAGACTTGGCATCCAACTAGCAGATGAAATTTAATGTGGACAACTGCAAAGTGATGCACATTGGGAAGAATAATCCAAATCATAACTTTCAGAAGTTAGGATCCACCTTGGGGGTCAGTGCTCAAGAAAAAGATCTGGGTGTCATTGTAAACAATACACTGAAGTCTTCTACCCATTGTGTGAAGCATAAAAAAAAAGATATGCAGGAATTATTAGGAAAGGGATGGTAAATAAGGCCAAGAATATTATAATGCCTCTGTATCAATCCATGGTGCAATATAATCTTGAGTATTGCATTCAACTCTGGTCACTGTGGCACAGGGGTTAGAGCTACAGCCTCATCACCCTGAGGTTGTGGGTTCAAATCCCTCACTGCTCCCTGTGACCCTGGGCAAGTCACTTAATCCCCTCATTGCCCCAGGTACACTAAATAGAGTTTGAGCCCACCGGGACAGATAGGGAAATATGATAAAGTACCTGAATGTAAACCACTTAGGATATAAGTGATATATAAATAAATATAGCATAATTAGAAAAGGTTCACAGAAGAGCAAACAAAATAATAAAGGGGATGGAACACCTCTCATATGAGGAAAGGCTAAAGAGATTAAGGCTCTTTATCGTGGACATGAGGCAGCCGAGAAGGGGGGGGGGGGGGCAGGATATGGTTGAGGTCTACAAAATCCTGAGTGGTGCTGAACAGGTAAAAGTAAACTGATTTTTTAACTCTTTCAAAATTACAAATGACTAGAGTACACTCAATGAGGTTACATGGAAATATCTTTACAACAATTAGGAGAGCTCCAAAGCTTAACAAATAGTTAAGCTTTGGAACTCATTGCCAGAGGATGTAGTAATAGCAGTTAGCAGAGCTAGATTTTTTTAAAAAAAATTTGGATAAGTTCCTAGAGGAAAGGTCCATAATCTGAAACTGAGACAAGAATGGGGGAAGCTACTGCTCGCCCCGGGATCAGTTCCTTTTTATTTATTTTTTTTCAATTAATGTAAACTGAGTTGAGCTTTATTACATGAAGATGACCCAGTCTATAAATCTAAGTTTTAGTTTTTAGTTTTTTAATCAGTAACATGGAATGCTGCTATTATTTGGGTTTCTGCCAGATACTTCTGGCCTGGATTGGCCACTTTTGGAAACAGGATACTGAACTAGATGGAGCATTGGTATAACCCAGTATGGCTATTCTTATGTTACCATATGGTAACTGCAAATTTACACAGTGCCTATCAAGGTATTCCCAGTATTTTCTATTATGCGTTGACATTCCCATTAATGTGTGATATCTGCTTCCAGTTTACACAGACACACTTAACATCTTCTATTTAGGAGGCAGTTAGTAGTCATGCAGTAACTGCATTAACTAGTTAACATACAGTAAGTGAAGTGTGTTAACTGTCAAGGACCTTCCACATCCACTCTCCATCCATGTCATGCCTCCTGCCACAAAAAAATAAAGGGCATGGTTTACTGCAAACTCCTTAATGCAGCTTTGTGCTAGCAGTTACCATGTCTTAATGGGGGAATTATATATATATATATATTTTTTATTTTTTTTTAATATATTTTATTAGGTATTAATATACCACCTATCAAGGCTATCTAAGCCAGTGCTTCTCAACTCGGTCTTTAAGTACCCCCTTGCCAGTCAGGTTTTCAAGATATCCACAATGAATATGTATGAAATAAATTTGCATATAATGGATGCAGTGTATAAAAATCAAGTTTAAGCATATCCATTGTGGATATCCTGAAAACCTGACTGGCAAGGGGGTACTCAAAGACCGAGTTGAGAAACACTGATCTAAGCAGTTTAAAATCAGGCACCCGAGCATTTTCCCTATCTGTCCCAGTGGGCTCACAATCTAATACACCTGGGGTAATAGAGGATTGAGTGACTTACCCAGTGTCACAAGGATCAGCATGGGGTTTAAACCCACAACCTCAGGGTGCTGAGGCTGTAGCTCTAACCACAAGGCCACTCCGTGCTGAATTTTCAGTGCAGAAAAGCATTCAAATGGATGCAAAACATCAAAACAAGGCAGAAATGCCAAATCCATGTAAAAACACTCTTACACGCTCATTTATAGAATAACACATAAGTGTTTCTGTGTAGATCTGCAAAGGGGGGTGTAATGAAGGGAGGAACATGGGCATGTCAGGGAACATGGGGGAAAACACTGCATGCCCTGGGATCTGTAGCATGGAATGTTGCTACTATCTGGATTTCTGCCAGATACTTGTGACCTAGATTGGCCACAAAGGAAACAGGATACTGAGCTAGACTACAAATCAGCAACACACGAGACAAAAAAGGCCCACTTCTCTGAACTACTATCAAACATCCCAAGAAGATCAAAAGCCATCTTCACACTGACCAAAAACCTGTTCTCAGCCTCACAAGGGAATAATCAGTCCCCACAAACCTGGACAGCGAGACCCTCTCCACTTTTTTTCCATGAAAAAATATATAACATACGTGAAGCCCTAGACTCATAAGCCAAGAATCTACCAAATAACAATGATGCCATATAGCCTTACAACACACATGCTTCAGAAACTTTTGATCGCTTCAAAACCAGTAACCTATGATGACTTTAAAACCTTAGTAGATTCTCTAAACTCAAAACCTCCATCCTAGACCCACGCCCTTCTTCCACCCTTCTATCAGTTAATGAAGTCTTCTTAGAATCCATCCTGTCCTTAATAAATGAGTCTTTTACTATGGGGTGTGATTTCACAAAGTTGGAAATCTGCGGTAGTCCGACTGCTTCTAAAGAAACCTACCTTAGATATGGACAAACCAAGTAGCTTCAGACAAGTCTCAAATTTCCCGTTCATGTCCAAAATCCTGGAAAAGGCTGTACTTGTTCAACTATGTGATATCATAGAAAAAAATGACTCCCTCTCCACCTACCAATCAGGTTTTAGGAAATATCATAGCACTGAAACAGCCATATTAGACATCATAGATGACTGTTGGAAATTTCTTGATAAAGGAGATGACATATTACTGATTCTTTTGGACCTAAGCACCATGTTTGACACATAGACCATTCCCTTCTCGTGTCTGTACTGAAGCACATTGGAATCCGTGATGTTGCACTAGGGTGATTCTCCTCCTTCCTAAGTGAAAGATCTCATGTCTGAATCGAAACCACTTAACTATGGAGTAACACAAGGTGACTTACTATCTCCACTACTTTTCAACATATATGTTAGACCAGTAATTAACATTGCAGAAAAATACCACATCAAAATCCATTAATTCACCAACGATATCCAACTCTACCTTCCACTGGACCCAAATCAAACCAAGCAAATCAAGAAACTAAGGTGCTGTTTGTCCGAAATAAAGGAATGGATGACCATAAACAAACTACAGCTAAATGCATCAAAGACTGAACTCCTCTGGGTTCACAAAGAAAACTGTACGTACCCTCGTCCCCACCTTGCTTGGGAAAATAATACCCTCATAGCCAAAGATAACATCCACAGCCTGGGAGTACTACTGGACTCAAGTCTATCACTCACAGACCACGTCTCTCAAATTGTGTCAACCTCCTTTTACTATCTCCACCAGCTGAGCAGCATCCGCGCATACTTCTCAGAACCTGAATTTTCCCAGTTACTATATGCTTTCGTGTTGTCTCATTTGGACTACTATCATTACTATCTGGCCTATCTGCCAAAAACCTATCTCGCCTCCAAGGTGTCCAAAATGCTGCAGTCCACCTATTGAAGAACTTGAACATCTGAGACCAAGTGACCCCCAGCGCTAGCATCGGTTCATTGACTGCTCATCAAGAAACGCTACAAATCTAAAATCCAAGCCAACTGTTAAGATCCCAGAAATAAAGATTGCTATTCCTACCCCCTTGGACATGCCCTCAAAACAGAATCAGCCTACAGGCACGCCTACTCGTACTTCATACCCAAACTATGGAACTTTATCCCCCCATCTATCAGAGATCTGGACAACCTATGGAACTTTAGGAAGGCCATGAAAACCTTCCTCTTCACAAATCCGACTCCTTGAAAAGACCAAGCATAAATGAAAACAGATAAACTCATCGACTAGACCATAATGCTAAATTCCTCATCAAAATATGTATAGTTAATTTAGAGCATCTTGAATGCTTAGTGTATCTCAAGTTGTTTACTTTACTATATGTATGGATGATTAGTGTATCTCGACATGTATAGTTACCTAGTATATCTTAGATATTCCCATTCACCATGTGTATAGTTAGAGTATCTTGGATTATATGTACTGCAGTTGATTAGTGTATCTCATATTCTCTATCCACCATACCTCGGTCATTGTACCACCAGTTTTCCAAATATGTCATGTCCATGATTATCTTAACTATACTGTGTATGTACTCATGTATCACATTCTGGGCTTTTTTGGGAGGACAGGCTAAATAAACAAACAAATAAAAAAAAAAAATAGATGGACCATTGATCAGACCTAGTATAGCTATTCTTATGTTCTTAATCCCTTAAAATGTGCACAGCATTATAGAATAATATGGATCTGTATCCAATTTGCGCACTGAGAGCTATACCTGGTTTCAGTTGGTATAAGTCCTCATGTCCCAAATTTAAGCGTGGATACCAGCGCTACATGCTTTTCTATAGTGAGGAGTGTGTGGCGCAGTGGTTGAAGCTACAGCCTCAGCACCCTGGGGTTGTGGGTTCAAACCCCACGCTGCTCCTTGTGACCCTGGGCAAGTCACTTAATCCTCCATAGCCTCAGGTATGTTAGATAGATTGTGAGCCCACCGGGACAGATAGGGAAAATGCTTGAGTGCCTGACTGTAAAACCGCTTAGATAACCTTGAAAGGCGGTATATAAAATCCTAATAAAACTTAACTTATAAAAGGATGCTTATCCCAGAACGTCTTTTTATAGAATACCGTTCCAATTTTTTTCAGCGTCAAAATTTTGAGTGCCATTTACTAAATCCAGCTCTATGGGCCATATTCTATAAATGGTGCCTACATTAGGTGCCATTAAGCATCCTAATTGCCTCCACCTAGCAATAGCTATGCTCGTGATTGGCGCCTAACTTTTTTTTTTAATGAAAAAAATAAAAGATCAATTAAACAATTTAAGAGCTCAGCACTGAACTAGTGACTCCTAAAAGGTGGTGTCCTCCCATGTCTAAGGATGCCTAATGGCATCTATGTTAAACAGTAGGTGTGGTTAAGGGCTGAGAATAGGTGTGGTTGATTTAGGTTTTGTTAGGTGTCTGAGATGAGGTGAGTGAAAGCTAGGTGAGTGAAAGCTGGCCTAATGGTTAGGTTAGGTGAGTGAAAGCTGGCCTAATGGAGCATCACCTACCATTAGGATGCCTAGCAATGCCTAAGTCTGTTTAGGTGCTGTTAGGCATGATTCTATATATGGCACCTAGCATTCTATAAATGACAACCATACCGAGAAGCGGCTGCAATGTAGGTGCCATTTATAGAATTTAATCCTAAGTGCTTAGCATAAAAGGGCCCCTAAATGTTTCAGTCTTGTTTCCAGTATTATTTCTATTGGACATTGATTGAAGGTGATAGAATTCCGAGCCATCCTCTTAGGTAGGGTTACCAAATTTTCCTTCAGGAAAATCCAGACTCTTGACCATGCCCCCAGGACCACCCAGTTCCATCCCCCATCCCTGCCTCAGATGGAATCCACGCATGCACGGACATGGTGCAATGAGGTCACATGCACGCGAGCGTGCATGTGATGTTACCTCGTGTTTGCGCTTGTGCGGATGCTCCTTCCCGATGTGCCAGCTTTTGAAAAGCCGTCTGGACCACTGGACATGTCCTCAAAAGGAGAATATATCTGGGGAAATCCAGACACCTGGTAACTCTACTCTTAGGCAATGAAAATGATCTAACATCTAAGGTAGTGCATTTTTAGCTTTATAGGGACCAATTTTAATTTATTTTTTTTAAATGCAAGTGGCTTTAAAAAAGAGATATCCCAGCCCCACCACTCTACCGCTGCAATTTTTATGACTGCGGGAAGAATTATGTGGTGCTATTCATCATCGCTCTCTTTTATACTTCTTTATAAATAATTTTAAATCATCTTATATTTTTAGCTCTTTTAAAACTTGTATGTATTTATCTTTGTATCAGCCAAAACCTGGGAGTCTGACCCGACATGTTTCACACTTGCCATGCTTTATCAAGGGTCTCCCTGCATATTAAAGAGAAGGAATGTTATGTTATATTCTCATTTATACACCGCTCCCTCCCCTGTTTATATTCATCTTATATTATCCAACTTCTTTTTAATAAATTGGCTTACCGAGGTTGCTCCTGCCATCCGACTCTAAATTTTGTGTGTAAGAGAAAAATGGCTGCAAGAGCGAAACATGTCGGGTCAGACTCCCAGGTTTTGGCTGATACAAAGATAAGTACATACAAGTTTTAAAAGAGCTAAAAATATAAGATGATTTAAAATTATTTAAAAATTAACTTAAAAATTAAAAATTATTTATAAAGAAGTATATGAGAGAGTGATGTGGTACAGCCGATGATGAATAGCACCACATAATTCTCCCCGCAGTCATAAAAATTGCAGCGGTGGAGTGGTAGGGCTGAGGCTTCCTCATTTACTTATTAGCCTATAAGATGATTAAATATCCAGGTCCATAGGTTGGAGGTGATACATCAATAATAGGACTGGTATTAAGGACACTATATTGGGCTTTAAAAAAGAGATGGCAGGAAAAGTAAGTAATGGTAGAGACTCTGCCATACCCATAAATTCATTGCTGTAGACCATGTCCCTTCTATGAATATGATGCATTCCTCTTCAGAATAGTGAAGACAGGAGGTATATGGGACATCCTGCATTTGAAATCATCACGACTACATATGTGCGTTTGTGAAAGAGTCAGTGTGCTTGAAGGATGAGACAAATGAAGGAAACGACCTATATATGTTGGCCTGAGTGCTGAGAATATTGAACAGGTGATTGAGTGATGAGTCTTGTGAATGAACAATGAGGTTCCTTTAACTTTGCTCTTATATGTGGCAGAACGTATATGTGGATGAATGTTAGCTAATAAGTTCTGCTGTCTGCAATGTAAAGGTGAATGGTTTACATTCTATATGTTTGAGAGCAGGTGTCTTCCTTATTCATTCAAGTGGACTTGAGGTGAATGTTACAGAAAGTATGCAAATAAGATTTTCTGGAGATGTAGGTCATAATGGCATCACATATGCTTTTTTTGTTTCTCTTCACCACAAAGTTCTATGTTACAGAATCATGTGACTGGGTGTGGGCACGATGCAAGTGTCCAAAGGCTCTTGCCTATGCCACAAACTTAGACTGAGCGGTTATATGGAGTTGGTAAAACTGGGCACCTTGAAAGCATGGAAAACATTCAAGTTCCGATGAACAAAATAAATGTTTTATTTAGTCTTATTTTCACTTTTGTACTTCAAAAACTTCTCTCAAAATATCACACAAACAATAGATAACTTATGGCCTTCTTTCTCTCAGGTAAATTGGGCTAGATAGCCTTAATACAGTTCATAGACTTAAACTCAGTCTGAATACAAACAGCACATTGTGAAGAAAAAAAAAAAAAGAAAAACATTATTTGCAGTTTAATTCTTCCTCCTGCAGGCCTTAGCCTGGCCTAAACCAGCTGCTCCAGACCAAAATTACTTTATCCAAGCCTAAATGCTTAGCAATTCTCATAAACGTCAAACATTGCTTTTAAAAAATTCACAGTTCATGCAATGTGACCACTGAAACACTCCACTGCATTTGATAACAGTGCCAGACCCAGGGCATGGGATCTATCCGTCCATAATAATCAGCTCATAAAGATCCTACCAAAAAAGAAAAGATCCCATTTTGATCTTTATAATTTCAGTAAATTCCATATTACTAGGTTTCACTGCAGCAAGCTTGGCAGGGCAAAATGTTCTCAATAAAAGTTCTCAAGCAGTTTCCCTTCCTCCCCAGCAGAAACAGTGGCTTGCTTCTGACTGCCAGGATTAATTGCACTGCTTTACATTTTGGTATTGGCAAAAACAGTCTTTCGCAGGCTTAGTTATTCACCAAGAAAAAGCTTTCCCCCCTTTCTTTAAGTTGTGCCTTCATTAGGCCCAAGGACACCACAACAGCATTTAAATTTACTTTCTTTTCAACAATAAACTTTAGCTTGTATAAGCAGTGCCAAAACAATCATCATTGTCATTATAAGAACTCAAACTTTTCTCTCTTTCCATAGCTTCAGAATGCTCAGAACTCAGAGACATAGTTTCATCTTAAACTTCCATATCATTAGATTCTACCTGTGCTTCTGAACATGGTCTGCTCGGCTAATTCCTTGAATCTAGATTAGCACTCCTATTCAAATGTGGCTTAATGGCAGACAACCACCTCTTCTTTTTTTTTTTGTTTTGTTTTGTAAATCTTTATTGATTTTAAAACTTTGATGGTGCAATACAAATGGTAAATCATACAAACTGCATAAAAACACACTTTTAACTATAAAATTATTACATTAAACAATCATTTTCTCCCCTTCTTATCTTAATTATTAAAACAATAATACATATGATATGATTTCAATATTATAATGAAATAATTTAACTCCTCAAAATACGTTTCCCTCCCCTCACCCCTCCACCTCTTCTGCTGCTGCTGCTGCTGCTGCTCAAGTCCATTACTGTATGCGCCTCTCTTCTCTCTCCCTGCAGTTAGGAAGTTAAAGCCAGGTCCAGGTGTGACCTTTTCGTTGATTGGCTGTGTGCTTCCTAGTATGATGGGCTGGGTTAACCCAGTTTTCTCCCTAAGGCTTACTGAGCCTGCTTTGGCTATAGATTTTGAATCCACCTGTTCTAATTTATTAGAGATTTTCTGTTCTGATTTTTGTTGACTAGACTTTGATAAGCAGGTATTTGGCTGCTTGGACCCAGTCTGAGAAGTGTTTTTAGGCAGTACTTTTTCTCTCTGCACTAACCTGGGATTTGCAATGGGTTTCTGCTGCACAGGAATCTGTGCCAATCTGCCTGTGCATTTATCTGCTTCTGGCTTCTGCAGGACTTTCTCTGTGCTCACAGGGTCTTCCCTGTGGCAATCAAGAGTATAATGAAGCTCATGCATAAGAAACTCTGACAATTAGTATACTTCATGGCTTAGGCTAGGCATAAAAATACATTCAAATATATTTTGGCTCCTTTTATCAGCATGGTAAATGTTTTGATCTCATAGAATTCCTATGAGCAATGCAGCTCTTACTTTATCAGCCTGCACTAAAAACCTCTAGCTGGGACTTTAGATCATTTACTTTACTATTGTGCCTTGATATTACAGTTTTGGAGGTCTATTTGGGACCAAAAAATAATGTATTAGAAAATCCAGTGGCTTTATCTTATGATACTATTATATTTGGTACACTTATGAGAGCTAAAAGTCAATTATCTGTGAGAAATAACAAGCTACTTTTTGTAATGACAGGGGTTGCCATGCAGCTTATTTTAAGAAATTGGAAAAACTGGGATAGGGTGAACTACACTTTCTGGTGGGAATCCCTATTTTATACCTATAAAATGGAGCATTGCATGGCCATACAACAGGGACGTTTTAAGAATTTTATGGATGTTTGGGAGCCATTGGCTAAATACTGTAAAGGGGAATAATTAATTTAATTTTATAGGCAAGTACACTTCTCCCTCCGGATTCGCGGGGGATAGGGGCAGAGCCGGCCCGCGAATGGCGAAAAACCGTGAATATCCGGCTCTGATCCACCCCCGCCTCCCTCCCGCCTTCCCAGCCTTACCTGGTGGTCTAGCAGGCTTTCGGGGCAGGAGCGATCTTCCTACGCTCCTGCCCTGTGTAGATCACCATTAGGAAATGGCTGCTGTGAGGTCCCGTAGTCTCTTGAGACTACGACGGGAACTCCCTAAAGCTATTTCCTAATGGCGATCTGCATGGGGCATGAGCGTAGGAAGATCGCTCCTGCCCCGAAAGCCCGCTAGACCACCAAGTAAGGCCGGGATGCCGGGGGGAAGACTTAAGGATGGTTTTTTTAAAAATTTTTCCCCCTCCCCCAAAAATCGCGAATATGTGAAATCGCAATTACTGAAACCACGAATGGGGAGGGGGAAGTGTAAACATACACATCCTGGGGCTGGGGTGGGGGAGGGAAGGGAATAGAATTGGAATGGATTCAAGGAGTTTATGAATAATTTCATTAAGGTTTTATTATATTTGTTTATTAGCTGGGAAGGTTGGGGAAATTTCATTATGCAGTAGTATTTGTAAGTTTTGTTGCGCTTTTTATGTAATGTACAAATATGTGAATCATTTATTGTGTATTTGTAGTTTGAAAAATCAATAAAGAATTTTTAAAAAAACCCTCTAGCGCAGCTTGATAAAAGGTGCCATTTATTTCCAATTCAATTTTTCTCGGTGTCCCAAATAGCCCCATGTCCAGCTTTGAACTACACTCCTCCCTCTGAATTAATGGTGGTTAGGGGTGAAACATGACCGCGAATATGGATAAACCCAAATAACTTTTTATATGTTATTCGTGGGTTTTTTTGTAACAGCCATCCTTTAATATATTAAAATTGCAAATAGCAGCGATTGTGAAAGCTGGGAAGCAGCGATGTTCTCTGTGGACGCTAGGAAGCAGTGTTTTTCTCTGTGCACACTGGGAAGCAGCGATTTTCAGGGTGAAAGCTGGGAAGCGCCAAACTTTTTATCGGTACAGCACTTTACTCATGATGTAATTTGGGGGGGAGGAGTCAGCATTCGAAAAATCACGAACAAGTGATTTCCGCGAGTGCTGAAATCGCGAAAATGGAGGGAGAAGTGCCTTCCTAAATGGCTATTTATCATGATCTTCTTTTGGCATTAAATTGACACATCTACCCCTAAATACATACTGGTGGTTGGGCCTTATCTTGTTTTTATTGTACTATTAAAAAAATAGCCATAGGGACATACCTATGTTTATATTTGCACACAATATTTTCTCTTAAAACCAAATTTCACACATTTTAATTTTTCTAATCTCTTTTTTCCCCTTTCATCCAGTGGAAGAAAGGAAGAGGTGAAAGACTCTGCCTGATGAAATTATGGAAAAAATAATTACAAAGTCTGCAATTAAAGGCCGTACCACACTTTCCATGATTGATTGCTTCCCTTATCACATTTTTATTTGGCAGGACATAAACTAGCAACATTAGTATAACAGCAGATTAAATAATGTTACTTTAGCGTGCAGTAATACAATGGTGAAGAAAGACTGACAACAACATGCTAAGGATATGAAATTTGCACTGGGAAAGCAAACTGGTCATATTTGGTCTTACGTACTTACTGTTATTAATTTCTAAAATAAATAAATAACCATGGAATTCAATGAAAGAATACTTAGGATAAAAGTAATAAAATTTAGCATGGAACATTTTGTGAAATATTTAGAGAATGCTGCAAAAATATACAAAATGATGTGAACATGGAAAAACATCACAGTCTTTCTCAGTTGTGCTTGTGTTACTGTCAATCAGAAGATACTAATAAGATTTTCTCCCATTGTTTTGTAATGGTTTAGATCTTTCTTAACTCCCTTTTTATTAAGACACAATAGAGATTTCTACAGTGGCCCAGGGCGCTAAATGCTCTGACGCTGCTCCAACGCACATAGAAATTCTATGAGCGTCAGAGCAGCGTTGGAGCATTTGGCATCCTGGGATATGGTAGAAATCTCTACTGCGGCTTCGTAAAAGAGGGGGGTACGTGACCAATACCAATAGTTTAGAATTGGAGATAAGAACATAAGAATAGCCATACTGGGTCAGACCATGGTCTATCTAGCCCAGTTTCCTGTTTCGAAGAGAGGCTAATCAATATACCAAATCAAAAGATAATTCTAAATTCCCTAATTAAAACTTCCACTTCTTATAACTGAACTCTCTAAACCAATGTAGGGATATTTTCTTTATTAGCTTCTTGGGAACCCACTCTTATGAACCTAAGCACACCAACACGCAGTTCAAGATCATACAGCATATTCTATACATATACAGATAGCGGTTATTAGCTACCAGCCAGTAAACCCATCGACTATCACCTAGTCTTGGTTTAGCAAAATATTGTTTTCTTTTTACAACTGAATACAAATTTTAGAAAGCGGGACACATATGCAACTCAGCCAGTGTACCTATCAAGCTACAATATCTGTAAGCTGTCTGCACTTTAGCAGTAGCGCTTCAGGCTCTGAGACTTTAAGCCACAGTCAGAGTTTTTGCAGGCCTTCCCTTAACAGGTAGGAATTTCTTTAAAAATGCCTTCAAATTTTATTTTCCTCATAATACCAACCAAGCATTCACATAGTCTGACTCTCAACCTGGGAAAGTTGTCTTTGAAAACACATAAATATCCAAACATATTGTCAAATTTTCTGTCACAAAACCTTAAAACTAGGGTTACTACGTCTGAATTTCCACGGACATGTCCTCCTTTTGAGGGCACGTCCGGGGGTCTGGACGGCTTTTCAAAACTCAACACTTTGTCTGGGTTTTGAAAAGCCTCCCTCAAAATCACCTTTGAGCAGAAGGACAACATGATATCTTCAACAAACTCTGTATTTTGTTTATCTGTATAGTCCTCTGAAGGAACAGGAGTTTTTGTTTTTATTTTGGAAGAGATTTTTTTTGACACTTTTACACTGCTCTTAGTTTGTTCCATTATCTTATTCAAGGAGCAGCTATGAAGTTCTTTTACGTCCTCAATAGTGGACACTTGTGCATCATCACTTCCCTTTTTTTTTTTTTTTTATTTATAAGTTTTCACATTAATTAACAAGCATATCATCTTGTACAGAAAGTGTAATTAAGATAACATAATATTGAAGTTACCATCCAAAAAATAATTCAAATTATAATAGGAAATTATTTCTCTACTTAATCACACACTAGTCCTCAATTTATTAGGATCCATGATTAGGAAATAGGAGTGATTGAACCATCTAATAATTAACAAGAAAGCTCACTATCTGATGCTGAAACAGAGCTAAATTATTACTCGGACTTAGATATTATTCCATTTCAAGGCGCTTATTGGAGAGGAAAGCCGTCAACTGAGCCGGTTCAAAAAACACATATTTTAAAGTACGATACCTCACTACACATTTACAAGGGTATCTGAGGAAAAATAAACCACCAATTTGAGTCACACCCGGTTTCAATAATAGAAATTCCCTTCTTCTCTTTTGAGTCTCCCTAGAGACATCAGGAAAAATTTGAATATGGAAACCCAGGAAGTCTCTGGATCTATTTTTAAAGAAAAGTTTAAGGATCCAATCTTTGTCTGGAGCCAAAGCCACAGACAATAAGAGAGTGGCTGAAATAGCCACTTCTCTATCTGATTGTTCCAATAAAGCGGAAACGTCCCGGGAAAGTTCCTGAGGTTTTCCAACACCTTCTTTCTTCTGAGAATCCTGAGTCTTTGTAGGTAGATAATACACTCTTGACAAAGGTGGTAAAGAGTTCTCAGGAATTTTAAGTATTTCCAGAAAGTAACGCTTTATCATTTCACTTGGGGAAATTGACGGAACCCTTGGAAAATTAATTAAACGTAAATTATTAATCCGGCTATTGTTTTCAAGTACTTCCAATTTTCTCCTTATAATCAAATTATCCTTTACAAGTAGATCATGATGGCTTCCAATCATTTTTATATCCTTCTTTTCTTCTTGCATATCTGATTTCAATAGTTTAATATCCTCTTTCAAAGTTTTTATTTCTTCTTTCTGGTCTTTCAATTCTTTATCTAAATTTTTAATTTGGGGATTCAAGGAATTCCCCAATGCCAATACTAATTCCCAAAGTGAATCTAGTGTAACTTCTGGGGGCTTAACTGGAGCAAAAGGAACTATTAGTGTAGTATAAGCAGGCTCAGGTGATTGGTTTACCTCCCCAGTGCCTTGTTCCTCCATAGCAGAAGATGATCCGGTCGCTGGTTTTTTCCAAAAGAAGCAAGTCCTTTTGAGCCATTTCCTGCAGCGAGCCCTCCGATTCACTGGCCTCTCGAGGGGAGAATACTGCCTCTTCGGACACACTCTCCTCTCGCGGTGAGCTGGCTCCCAGCGGCAGCGGCTGGAGGGGAGGCGTCCTGACGTCGGGGCTCAGAGTGACGTCTAGCCCGTGGGTTTCTGCCAAGGCACTCCTCTCTGCTGGCACTCTCAACGAGCGATTCCCCGAAGTAGCTGGCTCCGTTTGCAGGCGTCTGAAAATGTCCTCGATTGTAGGAACTATGGGCACTAATCGCTGGGAGGCACCACCAACGCTTCTGCCCCATCTTTTCGGCATCGTTGAAGGGTAAGAGAAAAAACACTCTCAGACGATCTGGCAGCATTCAGATAGCGGCAGCCATCTTGGATCGCTAGATTCATCACTTCCCTTTTTTTTTAAGGTGCTCAGTGTATGCAATTTCACTACCTTCCAAACACGAGTCTATAGCAATCAAAGGCATTTTAGGATCTGAAACAGTATAAAAATGAGCCCTTTTACATTTTTTGACAGCCTCATCCAAAATTGGCTCAACAGTAATAGGGACCAGTGCAGTCTGGTGCATGAACAAAATAAGTTCCTCTTTTTGACTTGTCAATATTTTTTGAATAAGGTTCAACAGAAACCAGATTTTTAGCTTTTGGTTTTATAATGTCACCTTGCAAAACAGGTTATATAGAAAGGATTTGGCGTTTGTACAAAATAGGTTCCCCTTCTAGGTTTTGAAATGTCACTATTCAAAACTGGTACTACACCTGCTGGATCTAAAATGGAGTCTTGTACATGTACAAAATAAGATTTTTTTACTGTTTGCATCATCATCTTCCAAAACAGGCTCTACAGAGAAAGCTGGTTTATATACCATGTAAGTATCCGTTCGATGTTTTGCATAAATAGTTTGTTCTGGTGGTGGGCTTTTATTATGTTTGAGCTGTACTTTATCTGGTAAGAAATCCATAGATAGAATATCACCCTGACAAACCACACCCAAGACACAGGAGTCTTCAGTCTGTCCATGTGCTTGCTCATGGTTGTCCTTAATTGCTCTTGATTGTAATGTTTTAATGGAGCATTCATCTTGATTGGAGTCAATTCTAAAAAACTGACTGCAAGACCTAGATATTGGTGGACTTTTTTCCTTTGTGTTACATAATTCAGACAACCTGAATCACCACATGATTTTGTCATCTCCTCATCCTTTCCTGAAGATTGGATATTAGACAAGTCAGTTACTATATTATTGTTCGAACTATGCTCCATTTGTGACAAATGTTTTCCATGTGCTTGCTCATGGTTGTCCTTAATTGCTCTTGATTGTAATGTTTTAATGGAACATTCATCTTTTATTAGAGTCAACTGACTGACTGCAAGACCTAGATATTGTTGGACGTTTTTTCTTCCTTTGTGTTACATAATTCAGACAACCTGAATCACCACATGATTTTGTCATCTCCTCAACCTGTCCGGAAGATTGGATATTAGGCAAGTCAGTTACTATATTATTGTTTGAACTTTGCTCCATTTGTGACAAATGTTCAGATATATGTAAAGCATTGAAGGCCACTTTTGTCTTGGCTATATTGCTCATCTCATGTATATTTTTCTCACATTCTGACTCCACAGCACAGGGTAGATTGGAAGTATCATCATTGGAGAAGTTGATTTTTTTCAAATAATTCTGACAATTTTCCAGAGGTAGTCTGGTTATCTTTTTCTGTCACATTATGTAAAGACATACATGGAACCCTCATAGCCATGTCTGTGAATCTCTATTCTTGATCATCGCTCCAACATACTGTATTGTTTCCACTTAAACGTTCACTGCTCCTGTGATTATTTGTTATGGAAAGACAATCTGGACAATTCTCAACAGAACTGCTGACTCCAATGGCTTTGATCAAATTTGTATTAATAAATGTATGCATTTCCTTAAGCGCTTTATTCACAATATTTAAGTTGTGTCAAAGCATGGCATTCTGAAAATGCATCATCTCTATTTCTTTCTGAAGGAACATTCTCTCAGTCTCTAACCTTCTCTGCACTGAGAGCCAGGGCTAGTGTGTTATTATTATGTTTTAAGGAGACCTTAAAGCTTGTAGAATTATTGATTATTTTGGTTTTGGTTTTGATTTTAGCTGCAAGAGAAGTATTTAGTTTTGCAATCTGTAAAGGTCCGCTCTTCTCTTTCATGCGTGCTCTAACATCTTTCAAAACTGTAATGTTGACTGCTTTCAAGTTCCCCATGATCAAAAGTTTCTTCCTGCCAGCCTTCAACTCTAGCTCAGTTAAGCGGCAAAACCGCTGCCGCAAACTGAAACACCTCCTTTAACGCCGCCATCACGCCGATCTCTTAGCTTGAAAAATGAGACACTTCTCCTTAGCGTGTGGGAAAGTCCTGCATAGGGGTACACTAAGGTCTAGTTTTCCTGCAGCTTTGTAAACAAACAAACAAACAAATACCCCAAACCCCTATGAGTGTATCTCGGATATTCTCTATCTACCATACCTCGGTCATCATACCACCAGATTTCTAAATATGTCTTGCCCATGATCGTCTTAACTATACTGTGTATGTACTCCTGTAATCTGTTCTGGGCTCTTTTGGGAGGAGGGGTTAAATAAATGAATAAATTAAAAAAATAGATGGCTGTTCTTAATCCCTTAAGCTGTTACCGCTGTGGCCAGCACTAAAAATCATGCCATGGTTTTGTAAAAAGTGGGGTAGGGTGTTAGATTGTTTAAAAAAAAGGTTCTAGGTCAGTGACTTAGTATGACCTGGAAGAAGATCACCACTGATATCCACAGTGTATATCTTTAAAAAAAAAAAAATCTGCCTCTGGTACTTTCAGTTTAGAGGTGCAGAGAAGGTTTACAATGGTACGAAGCTGAATTATCTGAGGTAAACAGGAAATAAAGTATATATTTGTCTCTTTGAGGCTTTACCCATTGCTAAAATGGCTCTCTGAATAACCAACATTTACAACCACAATTCCATTCAAAGAAAATTAAAGTTTCATCTAATGAGTTTCTACAAGTAATGACAAATAAATAAAAAGGTGTCACAAAATACAGATGCTCATAAATGCCGATTACCTACTCCTAAGGTAATGAAGTAGAAAATTAAGTAGAGTCAAGAAATAAGTAAAAAAAAAAAAAGCCAAAGATGCTGTTCAAGCAAATAAAAGTTTATAACTTCAGTGTTTTCAAGATCAAAAATCTTTCAACTGAGAAAAAAACTTTCATGCTTTCTCTCTGTGGCTCACAGAAAAATGACAAAGAAATATGTCTATTGAGCATTGCTCAATGTCCTCTTTCATACAATTTTCCAGATAAGATATAACTAATTAAAAACACTTACTCCTGGATAGAAGCATCAGTGCAAAGACAGAATATTCCAGAAAACTGCAACAAGAAGATTCTGATGTTTATCTAACCATTCAAAATTACAACATTACCTTCTAATGTTCTGATCTTCGCAGGCAGTGAGCAGCGTGACTGATACACTTTTTGCACTGACCTCACAGCCATTCCTTTTGACACAATACCTGTTACCACGTAGGCAGAGTACATCTGAGGGAAGGGCTGTGATATTAGACGTATACAGAAGTGGTCACTGCATGGGGACGGGAAGAGGAAAATGAAATGTCAGTCACAGCAGATGGAAGGAGGGGGGGAAAGGGAAGGAGAGTGAAGTGTCAGTCACTGTGGGCGAGGGGAGGGGAAACAGGGGGGAAGCGAGTTCAGGCAGAGCAGGTGTGGTAGGAAGACGGCAAAAATGCCCCATACCAAGGGGAAAGGGAGAAATACAGGACACTCCAAGGGAGGAAGAATTATGGTATACTTGAATTTATACCACCTTGACTTATAATTGAGTTAAGTTTTTTTCTCTTTTCTGAGGGAAAACTGTTAACTCAGCTTATACTTGGATAAGCTTATATTCTAGTATATATGGCATTATCCCATGATATATAATACAAAAGAGAGCCTATTTTTAGATGCCAAGAAGGCATCTACAGTATTTGGAGCCAATTCAGTAACGATATGCGCATACCTTTATAGGATACAAACAATCTGGACAATTCTCAACAGAACTGCTGACTCCAATGGCTTTGATCAAATTCGTATTAATAAATGTATGCATTTCCTTAAGAGTTTTATTCACAATATTTAAGTTGTGTCGAAGCATGGCATTCTGAAAATGCTTCATCTCTATTTCTTTCTGAAGGAACATTCTCTCAGTCTCTAACCTTCTCTGCACTGAGAGCCAGGGCTAGTTCGTTATTATTATGTTTTAAGGAGACCTTAAAGCTTGTAGAATTATTGATTATTTTGGTTTTGATTTTAGCTGCAAGAGAAGTATTTAGTTTTGCAATCTTTAAAGGTCCACTCTTCTCTTTCATGCGTGCTCTAACATCTTTCAAAACTGTAATGTTGACTGCTTTCAAGTCCTCCATGATCAAAAGTTTCTTCCCGCCAGCCTTCAACTCTAGCTCAGTTAAGCGGCAAAAACCGCTGCCGCGAACTGAAACACCTCCTTTAACGCCGCCATCACGCCGATCTCTTAGCTTGAAAAATGAGACACTCCTCCTTAGCGTGTGGGAAAGTCCTGCATAGGGGTACACTAAGGCCTAGTTTTCCTGCAGCTTTGTAAAAAAACAAACAAACAAAAAACATACCCCAAACCCCTATGAGTGTATCTCAGATATTCTCTATCTACCATACCTCGGTCATTGGTTTTGCTCAGGACCTTAGTAGCATGCCTACGTTTCTCCCTCTCTGCAACGTTGCTACAGGAATTAGGCACAGCTGTGAGAGGAGGCAATGTACTGGCTCAGCTTGGCAGCAAGCCAGGGAAAAACAAACACTCATACGTTTGCTCACACTTCAATGCTTTAAAGAAAGCCTCTAAGTTTGGCTTCCCAGGAGAGCTTCTGAATTCAGTTCACACAAACTACAGTATCGCTAGCAGCACAAAGGTATAAGCAACAGGGAAAATCCAATTCTCAGACTTACTGGATTTCCATGGGCAATGGCTGGATCTCAGTGCCTGCATGGCTTGCCTGGACCTCCATGGCTTCTTCCTCTGGCTGTTCCCAAGGCTTCCTGGTAAGAGACAATTCCTCTGCCTCTGTCATAGGCCAGTCTGAGAGAGACTGACTCTCCCCAGCTTCCCACTCTCCTGAGTGTCTCTCTCCTGTGTGCCCCCTTCCTGTTCTCAGGAGCTCCGTTATGTCCTGTGGAAAACCACTCCCCCTCTGAGAAGGTGGGGGAAGGGTTTTCCACACACTAGCCTGTTTCCTGCTATTACAGGCAGGTTTCTCCCTAGTCTTGGTTTTAACCGGCTGTTCAAATTGTCTCAGATTTCTAACAGTGGTAGGGGCAGGTCTGCATGGAGTGTAGCTTTTTCTCCTGATCTTATCCTGCCCTGTTTCTTCTACCTCCATCTCATTATCAGAGCAGAAGTCAGCTTGCTCAGTTAATTGGTTAGTCACCTGCATCTAAGTGCACTGTGTTTTCTCCTGCTCACTGGGGCAAAACCCGGGACGGATTCGGGTTTGTTATGAGAAAAACCTGAAATGGACCTGGGTTTGTCACATTATGAACATAACATAAGAATAGCCTTACTGGGTCAGACCAATGGTCCATCAAGCCCAGTAGCCCGCTCTCATGGTGGCCAATCCAGGTCCCTAGTACCTGGCCCAAACCCAAAGAGTAGCAACATTCCATGCTACCGATCCAAGGCAAGCAGTGGCTTCCCCCATGTATTTCTCAACAGACTATGGACTTTTACGTTACAGAGCTTAACTATTCTCTGAATGAAAAAAAAAATCCTCCTATTGATTTTAAAAGTATTTCCCTGTAACTTCATCGAGTGTCCCCTAGTCTTTGTAATTTTTGACGGAGTGAAAAATCGATCCACTTGTACCCGCTCTACTCCACTCAGGATTTTGTAGACTTTAATCATATCTCCCCTCAGCCATCTATTTTCCAAGCTTAATAGCCCTAATCTTTTTAGTCTTTCTTTATACGAGGGGAGTTCTATCCCCTTTATCATCTTGGTTGCTCATGTGTTATTGGTACCTAAAAATAGATGCTCATTTATAGAATTACCCTTAAGGGGGCAATTCTACAACTGGGTGCTTTTATTTAGGCCAGTAATTCTCAAACGAGTCCTAGCGGAATCCCAAGGCTAAGAGAGCAACAAGGCAAGCAGACCCAGACCTTTACAGAAAATAGTCTTTATTGTCCTCTTTAAATGCTCCCAGGTGTAGAAACATTTTCAGATGCATGAGACACGCTTGGCGTCCCACTTTAAAGTCTGATCAGTCGTGTTACACCCTGAGGCAGCAGATTTGTGAAACGCTGGCCACCGTTGGTGTACCGATCAGCAGAAGATAAGTGGAAAAGTTTTTCTTCTATCTTTTGTTTTCGCTAGCAAAGCACAGCATAAAGCTTTTATTTTCATTTAAGTTTTTTTGCCAATGAGGTGACCACTCAACCACCTTTAATAAACCACTTTGATGGAGGTGGGAGGGCCTTTGTCTGAGGCTTTTTCCTTCAGTTTGAATCAGTTAATAGCCTATGCTGTTCTTATATCATATTATTGGACATTTCAGCATCAATTGAAATTTAAAGTGTTTATCATATAGAAACATTTTTGCCTGACATGGCCATGTTTTGCTGGTTAGCTGCATTAGGGTCAAGCAATACTAAAACAATACATTTTTATTTAATTATTTTATTTTTTACTAAAATATTTATTACCTTTATTATGTACTAGATACATACAGAGCAAACAGGAAAATAAAAACAAACCAATCTAAATTGACTTTGAGATGTTTGCCACTACTGCTGTAACACAATAGCACCATAAAAACATCTAAAAAGATCTTAAAACATCACAAAATTATAAAATAGATGTGGAATGCTGTGAACACTGTACTATGTATTTATCTCACAATCGGTCATAAATGGACTTTTAATAAGATTTGGACATGTAGTTTGGACCATTCATACAGTTTTAACTATAATCCTGGATTTTGGAAATGTTTTGAAGTATTTTTCTACCTCTTTTTAGTATTTTAGATTAAATTATGCTTACAAGCTATGCTGGAAGCATAAAAGGTAGGTTGTAACACCAGTCAGGTTTGATTGCCAAAACAAAGAATTCTAGGCTGAGGTGGATGATTGCTGTTTTTTTCCTTGTTTTATTGTTTTACTAGTATTTTAGCCCATTACATTAACGGGTGCTAGAATATATGTCTGTGTGTCTTTATTTCTGTCTCTCTCTTCCTCTCGCTGTCTGTCTCTCTCCCTGGCCCCCTTTGTCTGTCTTTCTTTCTGTGTCTCTCCCTGCCCCTGTGTCTTTTTTCTTTTCTTTCTATCTGCCTCTCTCCCTGCCTCCGATGCAGCAGCATTTCTCTCCCACCACTTCCCTGTGCAGCAGCCACAGCAGGATTCCCTCCCACTCCATTTCCCTCCCCCCACACCACTTCCCTGTGCAGCAGCAGCATTTCCCCTACCTCCCCTTTCCCTTCCCACGCTCTGGCCGGCTCCCTTAGTCCCTTGCCGCCCTCCCCTTCCCTTCCCGCGGTCCCAACTAAACTTCCAATTCCAAAACGTCAGTAGAAGGCCCCGAAGCAGCAGTGTGTAGAGTGCTGCAGACGCTGCTGGAATCGGAAGGTTTCAGGACCCGCAGCCCTTGCTGGACCCGAAGCGAGCTCTGGGTTTGTTTGTTTGTTTTTTAATGCGGGCCCAGCCGGAGCAGGAGGAGAAGCCTGGGAGGCAGCAATTAAAGTCTGCAAGAGTTGCCGCGTCTGACAGGCTCCGCGCCACCACGCGCATGCTCACTCCTACCTGCGGGTCCCTACAGCTCACGGAAAACGGGAGCACGCAGGTGGGAATGCGCATGCACGCCTAGGGCTTTATTATATTAGATTTATTGGTATTTTATACTCTGTATATGTTTGAAATCATGAAGCTGAAGTGTTTTTATTTTAATTGATTTGTTTTGTCAGTTCGATCAGTTTTGTTGGAAGCTGGATTTGTCCTTAACTGGGAACTCCTTTTATTAAACTGCAGAAGAGCTTCTTACCTTTCTGGCCTGCGTTTAGAAGCTTTTCAGTGGTTTAGTAAAACCTAGTCCGGAAAAGCTATTCTGTTCAAGGGAAAGATACTGGGACTTGTATACTGCCTTTCTGTAATTTTACAACCACACTCAAAGTGGTTTACATATGTGTAGTTCGAGTATTTTCCCTATCTGTTCCAGTGGACTCGCAATCTATCTAATGCACCTGGGGGGATTAAAGGCTCCTTATACAAAGGTGCATTAAGGCCTTAACATGCGGAATAGCACGCGCTAAAATGCCACGCGCGCCAGTTGCTACCGCCTCCTCTTGAGCATGCAGTAGTTTTTCGCGCACCTTTGTAAAAGGAACCCTTTTACAAAGTGACTTGCCCAGGGTCACAGGAAGCAATGCATGGTTGGAACCCACAACCTCAGGGTGCTGAGGCTGTAGCTCTAATCACTGTACCACACTCTCCTAGTAAAAGAGTGAATCTTTTTAAACATTAATGTTTTATGGGTCTGATATTTTGTTTTATTCACAAATTAGTTTACATTGTACTTTAGTGTGAAAAGAAGCTGTTGTTATGTATCTGGGTTTATTTATTACTTAAGTACTTCATAGTGCATTTTTCTGGTATTAAGTTTTATTGAATGAATAGATTTATTATTTATATATAAAATATTTGTCAATATATTGCTTTTACAACTTCATTTTATTATAAATTTTTTATATCATCATCTATAACTACTAGTATGTGAATCTACTTGGGCAGGATCTGATGACCAATGGATAAATTTTTTAAGTATACACAATGTCCTACACTATCCACCACTAAATATATTTTTTCAATAAAGCATATTGGACTCCTAGCAAGCTACATAGGGCCCATTTAACAAATTCAAATAAATGCTGGCATTGTAATGGAAAATTTGGGAGACCTTAAGCATATGATTTATGACTGCCCAAATATTTTTTAAAAATCAGGGATTAGTTGACATTGTTTCCCTTAAATTATCAGTCTAATAGTGAAGGGGGGATATTTTATTATTACATATTCTATAAGATAATGGAATATATGGTAGGGAGGGGTGGGAAGGGGGGAGGAATAAGAGTTTATGTAATGTACCAATGATAGTTTTTAAGTGATGTATTTATTGTTAATGTGATTGAACATATATAACACTTATTGTAATTTTGAAAATGAATAAAGAATTATTTAAAAAAAAAATCAGAGAAAATGTACTGTGTGTTAGTTTACCAGAAAACCCCACTCACACTCAATCATTAGTCAACAGACAGAAAATCAAAATAATAATAATAAATATAAAAAATGTAGAAAAACAGGCCTCATCCAGGAGTGACTGGGACTCAATAGCACCCTAAGCCACTCGTATCATCACTGGTCCGAAAAAAACTCCGTACATTTATTCCCTAGGCTGCGTGCGTTAACATACATAGCTCTCCAGAAAGAGTGGAGAGCTATGTATGTTAATGCACGCAGCCTAGGGAATAAATTTTTAGAACTAGAAACAGAAATAGTTAATGCAGATCTAGACGTAATAGCAATATCCGAAACATGGTTCACAGACTCTCATGGGTGGGATATAACTATACCAGGATACAACCTGTTTCGGCAAGACAGAGAGGGTAAGTTAGGAGGTGGGGTAGCACTTTACATCAAAGAGAACATCAAGACAACCAGGATCACGGATGTCAAGTATACTGGGGAATCCATCCGCCAGAGGCGGAGAAAAATGCCTATACCTTGGTGTGGTATACAGACCCCCAAGACAATCGGAGGACAAAGACACAGAATTAATTGAAGACATGGAGAATATCACCTTATGGGGCGACGTAGTTCTGTTAGGAGACTTCAACATGTCTGATGTAGACTGGAACACACTCTCAGCGACAACTTGTGATAGCAGAAGGATATTAACGTCCATGAAGGGAGTATGGCTCAAACAACTGGTACTAGAGCCCACAAGGGCCCAGGCCATCCTGGACCTGGTACTTACGAACGGGGAAAGCGTCTCGGAGGTCTCGGTGGGAAAAACGCTAGCCACCAGTGACCATAACATGGTATGGTTTAACCTTAAGAAAGGCTTCCCTAGATCACAAACAAAAACAAGGGTACTCAATTTCCGGGGCACCGACTTCACACGCATGGGAGATTTCATCTATCAGACACTGCAGGTTCAAAAAGTGACTGATAATGTGGAAGCTATGTGGTCAACCTTGAAATCGATCCTTCATGAGGCAACTATCCGCTACATAAAATTGGTAACCAAACAACAAAGGAAAAAGAAACCCCAATGATTCACAGATGAGGTCTAGTACCTAGTCAAGGAGAAGAAAAAAGCATTTCTCTCATACAAACGCACCGGGGAAAAAGAAGCTAACATTGAATACAGGACAAAGTCTGCAGCGGTCAAAACAGCAGTCAGGGAGGCCAAACTTCGAACGGAAGAAACTCTAGCGAAGAACATTAAGAAAGGGGACAAATCTTTCTTCAGATACATTAGCGACAGGAAAAAGAACGCAAACGGGATAGTACGCCTTAGAACGCCAAACGGGAATTATGCGGAAACAGATTCCGATAAAGCCAAAATACTGAATGATTACTTCTGTTCAGTCTTTACATGCGAGGCACCGGGACAAGGGCCACAGCTGGAAGCAAAGCAAAGCATGGAAGACCCATTTCAGAATTTTGAGTTCACATCAGCTGATGTTTACAGAGAACTGTCAGGACTCAAGGTGAACAAAGCCATGGGACCGGACAATTTGCACCCAAGAGTGCTCAGAGAGCTATGCGATATTTTGGCGGAACCGTTAGCCGTGCTCTTCAATTTCTCCCTGAGAACGGGGAGAGTCCCCCTGGACTGGAAAACTGCCAATGTTGTTCCTCTACACAAGAAGGGTTGCAGAGCGGAGGCTGCGAATTACAGACCAGTGAGTCTCACATCAATAGTGTGTAAACTCATGGAAACCCTACTTAAAGGCAAACTGGACACAATACTGGATGAGGGGAATCTGAGGGATCCCTGCCAACATGGATTCACTAGGGGCAGGTCATGCCAGTCCAATCTTATCAGCTTCTTTGACTGGGTGACAGGAAAGCTGGACTTGGGAGAGTCTCTGGACATAATGTACTTGGATTTCAGTAAAGCCTTTGACAGTGTCCCACACCGTAGACTATTAAACAAGATGAAATCAATGGGGTTAGGTGAGAAACTAACTGCATGGGTCAAGGAGTGGCTGAGTGGAAGACTTCAGAGGGTGGTGGTCAATGGCACCCTCTCTGAGACATCGGAAGTGACTAGCGGAGTGCTGCAGGGCTCAGTTCTGGGACCATCCCTTTTCAACACATTCATAAGGGACTTGACCCGAGGACAACAGGGTAAAGTAGCACTGTTTGCCGACGACGACAAAAACTTTGTAATATAGTAGGTGAAAGCAATCTCAAAGATAGTATGATGCAGGATCTGATCACATTGGAAAACTGGTCCTCAACATGGCAGCTGGGCTTCAATGCTAAGAAGTGTAAGGTCATGCATCTCGGTAGCAGAAATCCATGCAGAACATACACCTTGAATGGAGAAATACTAGCTAAGACTTCAGAAGAACGGGACTTGGGAGTGATCATCAGCGCAGACATGAAGGCTGCCAAACAAGTAGAGAAGGCCTCATCCAAGGCAAGACAAATGATGGGATGTATCAATAGAAGCTTCGTCAGCCGCAAACCTGAAGTCATAATGCCACTCTACAGAACCATGGTGAGACCTCATCTGGAATACTGTGTGCAATTCTGGAGGCCACATTACCGGAAAGATGTGCTTCGAGCTGAGTCGGTCCAGCGGATGGCCACTAGGATGGTCGCTGGACTCAAGGGTCTCTCATACGAAGAAAGACTGGGCAAGCTGCAGCTCTATACCCTAGAGGAGCGCAGGGAAAGGGGTGACATGATCGAGACATTCAAGCACGTCACAGGTCGTGTAGAGGTGGAAAACAATATATTCTTTCCCAAGGGACCCTCGGTCACAAGGGGGCACCCGCTCAAACTCAGAGGAGGGAAATTTAGTGGTGACATCAGGAAGTATTTCTTCACAGAAAGGGTGATAGATCACTGGAACAAACTTCCGGTGCAGGTGATCAAGGCCACCAGTGTGCTCGACTTTAAGAATAAATGGGACATCCATGTGGGATCCCTGCGACGGTCGAGTTAAGGAACTAAGTCATTAGCACTCAGACTTAATAGGGTGGGTAAATGGAGTGGGCAGACTTGATGGGCTGTGGCCCTTTTCTGCCGTCATCTTTCTATGTTTCTATGTTACATATATATTGTAGCAATCAATCTCTCATTTCATAAATTACTTCTCAAAAGTTCTTCTTCTTCTGTCAAATCTCTCAAATACGTTTGAATAAATAGTTAATTCTGTGTAAAACAAGTTGTAATGGCTACAATTAGAGGCAGAACATTAGTTCAAGATCAAGATGTATAGAACAAGTGAAAGATTTAGCAAAACTTATCTCATGGAATGCTTCTCATAACACAGATGTTCTTTTCATCCAATAACTGCTAGAACTCGTTCCCAATGTTCCTGAAGAAAGCACTTTTGTTTCACTCTAACAGCGCTACTTCAGGGAAGAAAAATCTAATAAATTTAACTCAGCATTGCTCTTTCCAAAACTTTTTACAGCATCAGCCAATAGCAATAGCAATCTTCAAAATGGCTGCGAGACTGAGAGCTTCTTCGGGGGCAGGAAAGAGCCCAACTCTTTCCTGCCCCTGTTGTTGCTAGAGCCTCCGTTGATCCAAAGATTTTCTAAATGGCTGTTGAGACTTCATACTGTCAACAATACATCCTCATCATGGTTGGAATAGTGATGCCTTGCCTTCGAAACCAGCATTTAAACATGGATGACCAGGGCCTACATACAATGGTGGGCGAGGCTCTGATCACTTAATTAGGTAGACTGGATGGATCATGTATATAACCATAAGAAGCACGGGTATTTAATTATAGCAATAACACTGTAAATGGATTGAAATAAAGATACTTTATAGTGGTGAATGAATGCAAGTCTCACTGGAATTAGCAATCTCTTAAACTGAAAAGGAAGATCTGTTGGAATAAGTGGCATCCAAAAGTTTCAGTATTGATTTAAACAACTCAATATGTGGAAACTCAGATTGAAAAGAAACTCCATGCAGTGTAATAACATTATGAACTGGGGTGCATGAAGGAAACAGTTGCAAAAACAGTTAGAACATACAAACTCTATATGTATGGTGTCCGTGGTAGAATAGAAAAGATGTCCCTAGTGGTTATAGTGTCATAGAAAGTGTTTTATAGTTGGAATTACTGTGAGAATGGCAGCTTTTTACATCCTTTCCAATGACATGAATGGGTGAAATCTGATTTTATGTTTGTAGCTCCACCCACGTGTGCAGGTGGGCCGCGAGACCCCCAGAACATATCACCCCAGGTAGTTGGAATTACTATGAGAATGGCAGCTTTTTACATTTTTTCCATTGACATGAATGGGTAAAATCTGATTTTATGTTTGTAGCTCCGCCCATGTGTGCAGGTGGGCCGCGAGACCCCCAGAACATATCACCCCAGGTAGTGAGGGATCTGCATACCAAGTTTCGTTCAAAGCGGTCAAGCCGTTTTTTAATTACTGTGAGAATGGCAGCTTTTTACATTTTTTCCATTGACATGAATGGGTGAAATCTGATGTTCTGTTTGTAGCTCCGCCCATGTGTACAGGTGGGCCGCGAGACCCCCAGAACATATCACCCCAGGTAGTTGGAATTACTGTGAGAATGGCAGCTTTTTACATTTTTTCCATTGACATGAATGGGTAAAATCTGATTTTATGTTTGTAGCTCCGCCCATGTGTGCAGGTGGGCCGCGAGACCCCCAGAACATATCACCCCAGGTAGTGAGGGATCTGCATACCAAGTTTCGTTCAAAGCGGTCAAGCCGTTTTTTAATTACTGTGAATATGGCAGCTTTTTACATTTTTTCCATTGACATGAATGGGTGAAATCCGATTTTCTGTTTGTAGCTCCGCCCACGTGTGCAGGGGGGTCGTGAGACCCCAAGAACATATCACCCCAGGTAGTGAGGGATCTGCATACCAAGTTTCGTTCAAATTGGTCAAGACGTTTTTGAATTACTGTGAGAATGGCAGCTTTTTACATTTTTTCCATTGACATGAATGGGTGAAATGTGATTTTCTGTTTGTAGCTCCGCCCACGTGTGCAGGTGGGCCGCAAGACCCCCAGAACATATCACCCCAGTTAGTGAGGGATCTGCATACCAAGTTTCGTCCAAATTGGTCACAGTGAGAATGGCAGCTTTTTACATTGACATGAATGGGTGAAATCTGATTTTCTGTTTGTAGCTCCACCCATGTGTGCAGGTGGGCCGCGAGACCCCCAGAACATATCACCCCAGGTAGTGAGGGATCTGCATACCAAGTTTCGTCCAAATTGGTCACAGTGAGAATGGCAGCTTTTTACATTTTTTTCCATTGACATGAATGGGTGAAATCTGATTTTCTGTTTGTAGCTCCACCCATGTGTGCAGGTGGGCCGCGAGACCCCCAGAACATATCACCCCAGGTAGTGAGGGATCAGCATACCAAGTTTAGTTCAAATCGTTCCCACAGCTTTTTACATTTTTCCCATTGACTTGAATGGGTGAAATCTGAAGTTCTGTTTGTAGCTCCGCCCACGTGTGCAGTTGGGCCGCGAGACCCCCAGAACATATCATCCTGGGTAGTGAGGGATCTGCATACCAAGTTTCGTTCAAATCGGGCAAGCCGGTTTTGCGGAGGCAGTTTTTACATTTTTTCCATTGACATAAATGGGTGAAATCTGATTTTCTGTTTGTAGCTCCGCCCAGGTGTGCAGGTTGGCCGCGATACCCCCAGAACATATCACCCCAGGTAGTGAGGGATCTGCATACCAAGTTTCATTCAAATCGGGCAAGCCGTTTTTGCGTTGGCAGCTGTTTTACATTTTTTCCATTAACATGAATGGGTGAAATCTGATTTTATGTTTGTAGCTCCGCCCACGTGTGCAGGTGGGCCGCGAGACCCCCAGAAAATATCACCCCAGGTAGTGAGGGATCTGCATACCAAGTTTCGTCCAAATTGGTCACAGTGAGAATGGCAGCTTTTTACATTTTTTTCCATTGACATGAATGGGTGAAATCTGATTTTCTGTTTGTAGCTCCACCCACGTGTGCAGGTGGGCCGTGAGACCCCCAGAACATATCACCCCAGGTAGTGAGGGATCTGCATACCAAGTTTCGTTCAAAGCGGTCAAGCCGTTTTTGAATTACTGTGAGAATGGCAGCTTTTTACATTTTTTCCATTGACATGAATGGGTGAAATCTGATGTTCTGTTTGTAGCTCCGCCCACGTGTACAGGTGGGCCGCGAGACCCCCAGAACATATCACCCCAGGTAGTTGGAATTACTGTGAGAATGGCAGCTTTTTACATTTTTTCCATTGACATGAATGGGTAAAATCTGATTTTATGTTTGTAGCTCCGCCCATGTGTGCAGGTGGGCCGCGAGACCCCCAGAACATATCACCCCAGGTAGTGAGGGATCTGCATACCAAGTTTCGTTCAAATTGGTCAAGACGTTTTTGAATTACTGTGAGAATGGCAGCTTTTTACATTTTTTCCATTGACATGAATAGGTGAAATGTGATTTTCTGTTTGTAGCTCCGCCCACGTGTGCAGGAGGGCCGCGAGACCCCCAGAACATATCACCCCAGGTAGTGAGGGATCTGCATACCAAGTTTCGTCCAAATTGGTCACAGTGAGAATGGCAGCTTTTTACATTGACATGAATGGGTGAAATCTGATTTTCTGTTTGTAGCTCCACCCATGTGTGCAGGTGGGCCGCGAGACCCCCAGAACATATCACCCCAGGTAGTGAGGGATCTGCATACCAAGTTTCGTCCAAATTGGTCACAGTGAGAATGGCAGCTTTTTACATTTTTTTCCATTGACATGAATGGGTGAAATCTGATTTTCTGTTTGTAGCTCCACCCATGTGTGCAGGTGGGCCGCGAGACCCCCAGAACATATCACCCCAGGTAGTGAGGGATCAGCATACCAAGTTTAGTTCAAATCGTTCCCACAGCTTTTTACATTTTTCCCATTGACTTGAATGGGTGAAATCTGAAGTTCTGTTTGTAGCTCCGCCCACGTGTGCAGTTGGGCCGCGAGACCCCCAGAACATATCATCCTGGGTAGTGAGGGATCTGCATACCAAGTTTCGTTCAAATCGGGCAAGCCGGTTTTGCGGAGGCAGTTTTTACATTTTTTCCATTGACATAAATGGGTGAAATCTGATTTTCTGTTTGTAGCTCCGCCCAGGTGTGCAGGTTGGCCGCGATACCCCCAGAACATATCACCCCAGGTAGTGAGGGATCTGCATACCAAGTTTCGTTCAAATCGGGCAAGCCGTTTTTTGCGTTGGCAGCTGTTTTACATTTTTTCCATTAACATGAATGGGTGAAATCTGATTTTATGTTTGTAGCTCCGCCCACATGTGCAGGTGGGCCGTGAGACCCCCAGAACATATCACCCCAGATAGTGAGGGATCCGCATACCAAGTTTCGTTCAAATCGGGCAAGCCGGTTTTGCGGAGGCAGTTTTTACATTTTTTCCATTGACATGAATGGGTGAAATCTGATTTTCTGTTTGTAGCTCCGCCCAGGTGTGCAGGTTGGCCGCGATACCCCCAGAACATATCACCCCAGGTAGTGAGGGATCCGCATACCAAGTTTCGTTCAAATCGGGCAAGCCGTTTTTGCGTTGGCAGCTGTTTTACATTTTTTCCATTGACATGAATGGGTGAAATCCGATTATCTGTTTGTAGCTCCGCCCACGTGTGCAGGTGGGCCGCGAGACCCCCAGAACATATCATCCCGGGTAGTGAGGGATCTGCATACCAAGTTTCGTTCAAATCGGTCAAGCCGTTTTTGCGTGATCGCGGCACATACATACATACATCCGATTTTATATATATAGATATATGTCTGTGTGTATGTTTGAATATGTGTGTTTATGTATGAAGGATGGCATTTTCCCTATTGAAATTAATAGACTCGGGCCGAATATTTGTTTTAGACCTTATCCAAATAAAGAGGTGTGAAGATTAAGGTGTGGGCAAATGTATTTTGGCTTCTTGATTTTACTTTGTGCTGATGCCATACCCTTTGAATGCTGAGCACAGATTATTGGGTTTTGTTTTGCTTTTTTTCTATATGGGGACTACTGTACCTTACTCAAGCAACATACGAGGGGCCACTGAAAAGTTCCAGAAGAGAATGATGTGGAGCTATGAAGCTCACATGTTATACCACACTTTCTTGATACTTTACATGTCAATGATATGAAATGAAATGTAGTGTCAAAAAAAGTTTGGAATAACTTGTTAGTTCCATGGCTCCACATCATTCTCTTTTTGGTTGGGCTGAGAACTTTCTGTTGCCCCTCATATGTCTGCCCATTGAAATTTGGCTAGCCCCAAATGCATTTTTGATGCTTTTCACTATTTTGTTGTTTTTATATGCTTACACAGCTTCTTCTCTGCCTTTGAATAGTGATTTCTTTTTAATACGTTCACTTTCCCAGATGTTCTAGCTTCAAATTTAGTGAACCAATATAAAGTAAAATGGTGATATTCTGCCTTCTCTCTGTTTTGTTTTGTTTTTTATATCAGTGACTTTCAAACGTATTGTTCTAACTACCATAGCACTGGATTAAAATGATTCCAGTAAATTAAAATGGGTCAAAATTTTTGTACATTACAGATCATACCATATACAGTGCTCCCCCGTGAATTTGTGGTCGGCAGTTTGCGGTCCCAGTCATTTTTGGTATTTTATAACCACGAATTACCGGGCAGGGGAGACAGGAGAGAGCAACTGGAGAGGTAGGAGACAGCAGCCGGAGCGCCGGTGAGTGAAGGAAATCACTCGCTGTATGCTTCCTATACTAAAGTCAGGCCTTACCAATCAAGAGCTGCGTGTCAAAGCAGCTCTTGATTGGTGAGATCCGACTTTAGTAAAGGAAGAGGCGGTTGTTGCATACAGCGAGTGATTTCCTTCACTTGCCGGTGCTCCAACAAAAGCACAGGTGGAAGAACAAATGGCCAAAAATGTAAAAAAGGGAGACAAAAATTTTTTCTGATATATTAGTGAAAGGAGGAAGATGAAAAATTGAATTGCTAAACTAAAAGATGCTGAGAACCGATATGTGGAGAGTGATGAGAAAAAAGCAAATGTGCTAAACAAATACTTCTGTTCTGTGTTCACAGAAGAAAATCCTGGAGAAGGACCGAGATTGTCTGGTAAAGTTACATGAGAAAATGGAGTTGACTCTGCGACGTTCACATAGGAGAGTGTTTATGAGCAACTTGAAAAACTGAAGGTGGACAAGGCAATGGGACCAGACGGGATCCATACTATGGGAGCTCAGAGAAGGCGAGTCCTATTAAAGACTTGTTCAACAAATCTCTGGAGACGGGAGTGGTTCCTGGGGATTGGAGGAGGTCCTTATTCACAAAAGTGGTCACAGGGATGAAGCAGGAAACTACAGGCCGGTGAGCCTCACTTCAGTTGTTGGAAAAATAATGGAAGTGTTGCTGAAAGAAAGGATAGTGTACTTCCTTGAATCTAATGGGTTACAGGATCCGAGGCAACATGGCTTTACAAAAGGTAAATCGTGCCAAACGAACCTGATTGAATTTTTTGATTGGGTGACCAGAGAGCTGGATCAAGGACATATGCTAGATGTAATTTACTTAGATTTCAGCAAAGCCTTTGATACAGTTCCTCATAGGAGACTGTTGAACAAACTTGAAGGGCTGAAGTTAGGACCCAAAGTAGTGAACTGGTTTGGAAACTGGTTGTCGGACACCAGAGGGTGGTGGTTAATGGAAGTCGCTCGGAGGAAGGAAAGGTGAGTAGTGGAGTCCCTCAGGGTTCGGTGCTGGGGCCGATCCTGTTCAATATGTTTGTGAGTGACATTACTCAAGGGTTAGAAGGAAAAGTGTGCCTTTTTGCAGATGATACCAAGATTTGTAACAGAGTAGACACCGAAGAGGGAGTGGAAAATATGAAAAAGGATCTGCAAAAGTTAGAGGAATGGTCTAATGCCTGGCAACTAAAATTCAATGCAAAGAAATGCAGAGTCATGCATTTGGGGATTAATAATCGGAAGGAACCATATATGCTGGGAGGTGAGAAGCTGATATTCACGGATGGGGAGAGGGACCTTGGGGTGATAGTGTCCAAAGAGACAAAAAAACAGTGTGACAAGGCAGTGTCTGCTGCCAGAAGGATGCTGGGCTGTATAAAGAGAGGTGCAGCCAGTAGAAGGAAAAAGGTGTTGATACAACTTGTGGCCACCACTATAGCCCAGGGCAGGGCTCTGCAGTAATTTTGATGGCTACAACAAACTGTGCATTAGCGTGTGACCCAACATGGAGCCACCCTGCAGGACTGGACTTTTCAACCGAACTCACAATTAATTCAAACAAAAAATAAAGCCTCAACCATAGGGTTGTTTAGAAAAATAGTTCTTTTTACTTGATTCGTTAAGGCAGGTAAGTACTTCCTCCAACTTTGTAACATCAGTTAGGGCTTCTTATAGCAATAAAGAGAACAAAAACAAAACTGTCAAAAAGGGCAAGAAACTAAAGCAGTCCATAATGAAGTCTCAACTTTCTTCCCCTGCTTATCAGGTCCCAATGGCTCTGGGGATCCAGCTCTTTGTAGAGCCAGTATTGCCTGCTCCAAAACAGGTATTTTATTCCATCAAAATAAAGTTCAGCATTTAAGTTTCCTCAATTTCCAATCATTAAATGAAATAAAGGAAAGCCTCTGACAAACATATCTGTCTGCCAGGAATAGGAGAGTGAACCAGGTTTTGCTAACATAAAGGCCTTCAGATAGGCTTTCAAAAATTCCCTCCCAAGGTGGCAGCAAAACCTCTCCCCACACACTCCTAGCTTCCTTCCAAAATAACATTCAAGAAAAAACAAAAAAAAAAACAGCACACAAACAGTTCCAAAAGAACCACACTCACTGTTTGTGGATTAAAGCCAAGTCCACCTGCATTGGTTCAAGATAATTGGAATCACAGTCAGCACAAGTCTCTTGGCAGTCCATAGGCTCTTCCTTTGGGAGTAGTAAATCTTCTGCTTGCCCAGCCTCAGCCAGTTCCATCGGTATAGGGCTGTTACTCCTGTTTGCTTTAGGGAGACAAGACCTAAACTTCCTCCCTAACCGGCTTGCTGGTTTGAATGCCACTGCTGGCTTATCTACTCTAGGGGCGTGCCCTGTTCTGAGTGTGTCAGCAGAACTCCAGGGGCCTCTTGAGCTCCCCTGGTGTTGATTTGGACAAAACTCACTCCCTTCATCTTCAGATAAATCTGGCTCCTCCTGGTGGCCACTGGCATTATCCCCCACATTAACATCCTGGGAAATCCTGGCATTTTCCTTCCGGGATTTTACTTTTACTTTATTCCTAAGCTTAGCTGGGACCTTGGCAGAGCCCGGGTCTGACTGGTCACACCCTGTACAGGTCATTGGTAAGGCCCCACGTGGAGTATTGTGTTCAGTTTTGGAGACCGTATCTGGCAAAGGACATAAGAAGACTTGTTGCGGTCCAGAGGAGGGCGACGAAAATGATAGGAGGCTTGTGCCAGATGACATATGAGGAGAGACTGGAAGCCCTGAATATGTATACCCTAGAGGAAAGGAGGGACAGGGGAGATATGATTCAGACATTCAAATACTTGAAGGGTATTAACGTAGAACAAAATCTTTTCCAGAGAAAGGAAGAGGGTAAAATCAGAGGACATAATTTGAGGTTGAAGGGTGGTAGATTCAAAGGCAATGTTAGGAAATTCTACTTTACGGAGAGGGTGGTGGATGCCTGGAATGCGCTCCCGAGAGAGGTGGTGGAGAGTAAAACTGTGACTGAGTTCAAAGAAGCGTGGGATGAACACAGAGGATCTAGAATCAGAAAATAATATTAAATATTGAACTAAGGCCAGTATTGGGCAGACTTGCATGGTCTGTGACTGTGTATGGCCGTTTGGTGGGGGATGGGCTGGGGAGGGCTTCAATGGCTGGGAGGGTATAGATAGGCTGGAATAGGTTTTAACAGAGATTTCGGCAGTCAGAACCCAAGCACAGTATCAGGTAGAGCTTTGGATTCTTGCCCAGAAACAGCTAAGAAAAAAATTTCAAAATTTAAATTGAATCAGGTTGGGCAGACTGGATGGACCATTCGGGTCTTTATCTGCTGTCATCTACTATGTTACTATGTTAGCTGCTCTCTCCTGTCTCCCCTACCTAAAAAATGTATTTGTGGTTTTTTGAAATTTACAGGGGTTCCTGGAATGGAACCCCTGCGAATTTCGGGAGAGTACTGTATATTCAAATATAAACCGAGGTGATATTTTTTTTCTCCCAAAAATGGGGTAAAAAGATTGACTTGAGTATAAGTATTGGTGGTCTAGTAGTGAGCTGAGACAGAATCAATTCCTCCATGTCCTGTCCCTGCCAGCTCTACACCCCCTGCACCTCACACCAACTCTTTGCAGGCTTCCCTTGAGCCCTGGTGGTCCAGCAGTGAGCTGTGACAGAAGCAGCCCCTCCCATCTCCTGTCTCAGCGGGCTCTGCATCATCTCACCTGCCTCCTGCACCTGCAAAGGCCCACCTTGCACACCCTGCATCCGCCTATACTCCTGCTCCATGAGAGTTGCTATAGAAAATGGCTGCTGTGAATTTCCACGATAACCTTATGAATTCCGTGGTCTCGTAAGGTTACCATGGTAACTTGCAGCAGCCTTTTTCTTTAGTGGCTCTGCACGGGGCAGGAGGATATGAGGATTGCTCCTATCCCAGTTCACCACTGGATCACCAGGGCATGCAAGGTAGGCCTTTGCAGGTAAGGGTGGTGCAGCTGGCCAGGACAGGAGATGGGAGGGGCCATACCTGTCCCGGCTTACTGCTGAACTACCAGGGCTCAAGGCTGTCCTAGGGGAGACCTGTAATGGACCCAGGGAGAGGAGTGCACAACTGTATGATTAAAATATAAACTGAGAACTCAATTTTTTGACTATTTTTTGGCCCAAAAATCTCAGTTTATATTTGTGTATATATGGTAATCTGAAAGTGACCTCAATGATATCCCTCAAAAAAATCCAGTTTCTCATGTTTTATTTTGTTCTTCATTACTGTAAATCCCTAATCTGTGTCTTCAAAATTCACAAATATCTTGACCATGTGAAATAGCTGTTGATAGCTAACATTAAAGTAACATATGAGAAAAGTTAAGCCAGATTCTAAAAGAAGCAATCATTTTTCTTTGGTGTAATTTTAACATGACTAGTGCTCATATAGCCCCAGTTTATAAGATCACTGGAGAGCACAGACTGAGCTGAGAAAATGTTCAGAATTGATATATCTTCTGAAAACTCTGCTTCTGGGCAGAGCAAATCCACTTGAGATGCGAAACCTCAGAGTTGATCATCGAGGCCAATTAAATGAATTACGGTGGAAGAGCAGAAGATAATTCATGAGTGACATCTAATCTATTTTAATTTAATTGCACAAAAAGTTTGATGAGAGTAGTTCAGTATCTGTAGTGAGCTCTGTGATTTAGTTATTGACCTGCCTGCATTTTTCCAGTCTATTTTTTTTTTTTTTTTTTGTGAGAAGAGTTCTGAATTTCAGGGTGATGTCTTTTATATCTGTTAACATCCAAGATATTGTAAATTTGGAAAAGAACAATTTTTGCCACGTATTTAATGTAAATGTTGTTGCTAACTAAAATGAGTCCTTGTTGCTTTCAGACATTTAAATATAACCTACTGATAAAATATTTCACTAGAAATAAATGTAGCAATTACTGACATTTTAAAGCTGTACAGCAATTAATATATTCTGAGTTGGATTTTGGGTAAAATAATGTAATATAGTACACAGCAACATCATCCACACTGGTAATTAGATCTACAGTAAAGCCCTGCTTTAACTTCCTCTCGAGTAAGTTTGAAAATAATTAAAAATTAATAAAATGAGCAAATCCATTTCTGCACTGCAATGCCCTCTCAAATGTTAGATCAATTTCTTCTTTCCTATTTCTTTCTATAACTGTAGGCCAGATGGTCTATTTATTTGTAAAGATTTGATTGCATGCTTAACCACAAAGGTCCAAGTGAATTACAGAGTACATTGCATATATCAAAAAAGAGAAAAAAGTATTATATAAAATTCATGTCATTATATTGATTTAAATCCCATCTCCCCCCAACTGCCCACCTGCATTTTATGACTCATATCTTCATAGGTTACCTACATACAAACCCCAATTTCCTGCTACAAAATGCACAAATAATTCCCCTCTTTTACTAAGGTGCGCTAGCCGATTTAGCTAACTTGTCTATAAAATATAATGGATGTGTTAGCATTTAACGCACACTAATATTTAGCGTGCACTAAATCAGCTAGCACGCCTTAGTAAAAGGACCCCAATATTTCCTTCATTTCCATGCAACTATCCCTAAAATTTAATAATGATACACTTTTAACTATCTCCTTTTTTATTTAAGTCCTGTTTACTAAAGTATGATAAGCAGATGAAGGGCAATTCTACAACTGGTAATTCTATAACTGGTTCTCACATTTATGCCACAAGAAAAAAAAGGAGATCAACAGCCCATGTACAGTATATACAAAGAGCACACCAGAAAGAGTGGCACAAGTAGAAATCCAGGATTCCCACACAATCTTCATCAGGATTAGGGTATCTCCCAAAAACATTTCTTAATAGGTTTTGCAAACAGGAGGCCCCATTGACATTTATTCCAAAGCATTGATAACAACCAAATCTTGGCCTGTTTCGGGTTTGTTTGTTTTTACATTTTTGGAAGTGAAATTGCTGAATATTGCAGATACCAAAAATTGCAACAGAGTAGACACCACCGATGGTGTGAATAACATGAGGAAGGATCTAGAAAAGCTTGAAGAATGGTCTGAAATTTGGCTGCTAAGATTTAATGCTAAGAAATGCAAGGTCATGCATTTGGGCTGCAAAAATCTGAAGGAATGGTGCAGTTTAAGGGGTGAAGAATGCTTGTGCACAAAAGAGGAGAAGAACTTGGGTGTGATAGTATGTGATGATCTTAAGGTGGCCAAACAGGTTGAAAAGGTAATGGTGAAACCTAGAAAGATGCTCGGGTGAATAGGGAGAGGAATGCCAGTAGGAATAAGGGGTTTTTGATGCCCCTGTGTAACACTTTGGTAAGACCTCATTTAGAATATGGTGTACAATTCTAGAGATTGCACCTTCAAAAAGATATAAACAGGATGGAGTTGGTTCAGAGGAAGTCTATTAAAAGGGTTGGTGGTCTACATCTTAAAGCGTATGGGGATAGACAGAGATCTCAATATATATACTATGGAGGAAAGGCGGGAGAGGGGAGATATGATAGAGATGTTTAAATCCAAAAAAATTACAAAAATGTCACTCACCACAAGTGGGCCACCTCTCTAAGATCCAGCATCGAAATTCAAAAACAGGTGGAGAAAAAGCCTCAAAAACATTTTTATCATGCAGCAATCATTGATGATTCACAGCTGGCATTCTTTTCTTATCATGGGCAAAAAATTCATACCTGCAGCACAATGTAAAAAGATCTTAAAATGGGAAAATCCCACTACTGTGCACAGTATTTTTAATTCTTTATATATATATATATATATATTTAAATTTTTTTATAATATGTTTTTATAAATATATGAAATATATGAAATGTAAAGGTTTATTCAATTTCCTGGAGGAAAAGTTTGTTATTGAGAAAGATATGGGGGAAGTCACTGCTTGCCCTGGATCGGTAGCATGGAATGTTGCTACTCCTTGGGTTTTGGCCAGGTACTAGGGACCTGGATTGGCCACCGTAAGAATGGGCTACTGGGCTTGATGGACCATTGGCCTTTCCCAGTAAGGCTATTCTTATGTTCTTATGTAGCCATATTTCAAAGCTTTTAGACTTACAAAATTACACTAACTCCTTCTGCAAACTAGATACCTGCCCCCCAAACGTTATGAAAACTGCTCCGATCCACTTCAAAGCCAACACGCTTTCATGGGTTAACTCCCTACTATCCTCAGGAAACTTCCCTCCAGAGCAAGGCCATATCTTGATAACCCCAATTATAAAAAACATGAAGGAACCTCCCAACGTCCCTTCTAATTACAGACCAATCGCCAGCATCCCTCTATTCACCAAAGTAGCGGAAGGGGTAGTCAAAGCAGAACCCTCCGCACACCTGGAAAAATTCAACATCCTAAGTGATAATCAATCGGGCTTCCGCGTGGATCACAGCACAGAAACCATTATAGCCTCCTTACTTGACCACTTGCACACACTCTTCAGTCAGGGCACCAGCGCCCTGATCTTGCAATTTGACCTGAGCAGCGCGTTTGATCTGGTCGACCACTCCATTCTCCTGGAATGCCTGGCCCACATTGGCATCTCCGACCTGGTCCTCAACTGGTTCCAAGGTTTCCTACAAAACAGATCCTACAGGGTATGCAAAAATGATTCTCTCTCTTACAGCTGGGATAATCCCTGCAGCGTTCCGCAGGGCTCCCCTCTGTCCCCCACCCTGTTCAATATCTACCTTGCCTCCCTCAGTAACCTCCTACACAAACTCAAGCTCAAATTTTTCATCTATGCAGATGACATCACAATAGTCATCCCTCTAACCCAGGGGTGTCCAATGTCGGTCCTCGAGGGCCGCAATCCAGTCGGGTTTTCAGGATTTCCCCAATGAATATGCATGAGATCTATTTGCATGCACTGCTTTCAATGCATATTCATTGGGGAAATCCTGAAAACCTGACTGGATTGCGGCCCTCGAGGACCGACATTGGACACCCCTGCTCTAACCAGTCTATCCCAGGAACTTCTTGCCTACATTACAAGCATACTCATTCAGATAGAACTCTGGATGCTTTCCTTCAGACTAAAATTAAACCCGGACAAAACAAAATTCTTCCTGGCCACCCCCAAAGATAAAATCAAAGACACCACAATCCAAGTGAAAGGATTGGTTTTCCCACTCGAACAAACACTAAAAATACTGGGAGTCACACTAGACAAACACCTATCCCTAGAAAATCACACCGATCTCACCGTCAAGAAAAGTCTCTCGGTGCTATGGAAACTTCGCACCATAAAAAAATACTTTGATGACACCGCTTTCCGCCTACTAGTACAATCCTCTATTCTTAGCATTCTGGATTATTGCAATATCATTTACCTGAGCTCCACAAAGAAAACCACCAGAAGACTAAAATTGATTTAAAACACAGCCGTCCGTCTTATTTTCGGCCTGAACAAACGGGAACACATCACTCCTTTCTACCACCAATTACATTGGCTACCGTTCGAATCCAGAGTCCTTTTCAAGTTCGCCTGCTTCTGTTACAAAACAGTATTTGGATTATCACCAAAATACCTCTCTCCCCACTTCGCTATGAGTTGCACCAATAAGAAATCCCACAGAATTCAGCTGTTCGCCTTCCCCTCCATAAAACTATGTCAGCTCAAAAGATTCCTCGACAACCTTCGCCTTCCAGGCTGCTAAGCTGAACCCTTGGTTAGCCCAATTGATTCTCGAGGCCTCGACCTACCTCGACTTTAGAAAACTCCTCAGAACATACCTTTTCCGCGAACAGGACCCTTAACCCTCACTCCCCTGCAATAAGCCAACTCCCGCCCTCCCCCCCCACTCTCCTCCCCCCCTGTGCTTCTCTCTCCCTCCCTCCTCCCGGCCAATCCAACCTGTCGCTGTCTGTAACTTGGATAAATTTTTGCTAAAATGTACCAACATTTCCTCCCTCGTTGCTTGTAACTCCGACAAAATGTTGTAAATCCGTGTGCAGACCGGATCCTAATTAATTGATGTGAACCGCCTAGAACTCACTGGGTATGGCGGTATACAAGAACATAATAATAATAATAATAATAGTAACCTATGGAACTTTATAAGTGTTAGTGCTTTGAAAATTAGGTTATTTTTTTATATGATTATGTGCTTTTCTTATGTTTTTAATTTAACTGTGTATGTTACTAGTACACTGCCAAGTACCTTTGGATTGTGCAGATGAATGTTCATATTGAAGGATGGGGGGATTTCCAGGCAGCCCCCAGAGCACCAGGAAACCTGTCTCCCTGTTCTTTCTGTAGACACATCAGGAGATCTTTAAATCAGAGACATAACCGCAAAGATTATGATTTAGGGTGCAGTATCAGGATCTGATTGATCAGGGCTGTGGATTGTGCTGAAGAATGCCACGATCAATGTTTTGAAGGAGAAACTGCCAAACTATATGCTAATTCACAATATAACCCATTTCCAGCAGGATGGTGCACTGTGCCGTTGAATAAAAGCTGTTAAGACATGGTGGCTTGTGAACAGAGACAAATGATAGAATATTTTGACTAGGCAACAGCCCAGATTTTAACATTATTGAAAATGTATGGACCATAAGGAAACAGAAAGTGGCCATACACAATCCATCATCTGAAGCAGACCTTATATACTGGATCAGTGGTGTAGCTAGGGAGGTCAGCACCTGGGATAGTGGGTCCCCTTGCTCTTCCCCATTGCATTGTGTGCCCCCGCCCATCAACGCTTGAGCATCTCCCCCCTCGCATACCTTTTTAAATGTTCACCAGTGAGAGCAGCATCTTGCACCTGCTGCTTGTACCGGCCTCGGCTCCCTTCTGTCATCATATCCTGGTACCGCAGCCAGGAAGTGATATCAGAAGGGAGTCAAGGCTGGAACGAGAAGCAGGTAGATGATGCTGCTCATGCCAGTGAACTTTTCAAGAGGTGTACGGGAGAGGAGGAGAGGCACTGTCACCCCTGTGAAGATGGCACCTGGAGCAGTCCACCTCTTTGACCCCTTACTACACCACTTTGCTGGATCAAAGATAGATGAACTCAGCAGATAACCCTATAATTCTGAAGACAACTGACCAGATCAATGCCAGAATACAGACAGACTCAATTTTGACCCAGTTGTATGTTTTATTTATGCGTTTTATTCAATTATTTATTTCTGTGCTTTATATATACACTTCATCATATGCTTTATTATTAAATATGATCAAAAATCCGCTAAGAAGATCGACTGTCGGCTCCGGGCGGCTTTCCCGCAGAGGAGAGAATCCTGCATTCACCGTGGGCCTCATCTGGGGCAGCCTCCTTGGAGCGGCTGGGGCACGGGCAGTGTGTCTGGGAGGGAATGCATGGATGGGAGAACATCGCAGGGGAGGAGACATAGGCATCCTGGGACTGTCTGCCAAGTCTCTTCCCTGAAGAAGCCCTTTCTGGAAACGTCAATCGCTCCTCCTAAACTTACTTGCTCCACTTCATCACTGACGCTGAAACTGTGGATTGAAGACAAAGTTTTATTTTATTTTTCTTTCCAGCTTATGATTTATCTTTAATCTTATCTATTGTTTTGCCTTTTGTCTTTGTTTTGTTCTATTTCTATCATTTAAATTTCTCCAGAATTCTACTGTTCAACGGCTCCCCCTTCTGCTTCTATTCCTTTCTCTCCTCTCTTCTACCTTCCAAAGTATTTAGATCAATGCTGTCTTGTTAAAATGTTTATTTTATTTTTATTTTTCCTCTAACTCTACTTTTCACTTCTCTATTACCCTCCAGGTACTTTAGTTAGATTGTGAGCCTTCGGGACAGTAAGGGAATTTTTCAAGTACCTTTCTTATTTCTAATCTTAATGTATATTTTCTCTAAACCGCTTAGAACCTAACGGATGTAGCGGTATATAAGAAATAAATTACATTACATATATATATAAAATCGGAGGTATGTATGTGTGTATGTGTGTGTGTATGTGTGTATGTGCCGCGATCACGCAAAAACGGCTTGACCGATTTGAACGAAACTTGGTATGCAGATCCCTCACTACCTGGGATGATATGTTCTGGGGGTCTCGCGGCCCACCTGCACACGTGGTTGGAGCTACAAACAGAAAATCATATTTCACCCATTCATGTCAATGGAAAAAATTTAAAAAGCTGCCAACGCAAAAACGGCTTACCCGATTTGAACGAAACTTGGTATGCAGATCCCTCACTACCTGGGGTGATATGTTCTGGGGGTCGCGCGGCCCACCTGCATATGTGGGCGGAGCTACAAACAGAAAATCAGATTTCACCCATTCATGTCAATGGAAAAAATGTAAAAAGCTGCCAACGCAAAAATGGCTTGCCCGATTTGAACGAAACTTGCTATGCTGATCCCTCACTACCTGGGGTGATATGTTCTGTAGGTCTCGCGGCCCACCTGCACACGTGGGTGGAGCTACAAACAGAAAATCTGATTTCACCCATTCAAGTCAATGGAAAAAATGTAAAAAGCTATGGGACCGATTTGAATGCAAATTGGTATGCAGATCCCTCACTACCTGGGGTGATATGTTCTTGGGGTCTCGCGGCTCAACTGCACACGTGGGCGGAGCTACAAACAGAAAATCAGATTTCACCCATTCACGTAAATGGAAAAAGCTGTGGGACCGATTTGAACGAAACTTGGTATGCAGATCCCTCATTACCTGGGGTGATATGTTCTGGGGGTCTCGCGGCCCACCTGCACACGTGGGCGGAGGTACAAACAGAAAATCTGATTTCACCCATTCAAGTCAATGGTAAAAATGTAAAAAGCTGTGGGACCGATTTGAACGAAACTTGATATGCAGATCCCTCACTACCTGGGGTGATATGTTCTGGGGGTCTCGCGGCCCAACTGCACATGTGGGCGGAGCTACAAACAGAAAATCATATTTCACCCATTCAAGTCAATGGAAAAAATGTAAAAAGCTGTGGGACTGATTTGAACGAAACTTGATATGCAGATCCCTCACTACCTGGGGTGATATGTTCTGGGGGTCTCGCCGCTCACCTGAACATGTGGGCGGAGCTACAAACAGAAAATCAGATTTCACCCATTCAAGTCAATTGAAAAAATGTAAAAAGCTGTGGGACCGATTTGAACGAAACTTGGTATGCAGATCCCTCACTACCTGGGGTGATATGTTCTGGGGGTTTCGCGGCCCACCTGCACACATGGGCGGAGCTACAAGCAGAAAATCTGATTTCACCCATTCAAGTCAATGGGAAAAATGTAAAAATCTGTGGGACCGATTTGAACGAAACTTGATATGCAGATCCCTCACTACTTGGGGTGATATGTTCTGGGGGTCTCGCGGCCCACCTGCACACGTGGGCGGAGCTACAAACAGAAAATCAGATTTGACCCATTCATGTCAATGGAAAAAATGTAAAGAGCTGCCATTCTCACAGTAATTCAAAAACTGCTTGACCGATTTGACCGAAACTTGGTATGCAGATCCCTCACTACTTGGGGTGATATGTTCTGGGGGTCTCACCGCCCACCTGCACACATGGTCGGAGCTACAAACAGAAAATCAGATTTTACCCATTCATGTCAATGGAAAAAATGTAAAAAGCAGCCATTCTCACAGTAATTCCAACTACCTGGGGTCATATGTTCTGGGGGTCTCGCGGCTCACCTGCACACATGGGCGGAGCTACAAACAGAACATCAGATTTCACCCATTCATGTCAATGGAAAAAAAGTAAAACGCTGCCTTTGTCACAGTAATTCAAAAACTGCTTGACCGATTTGAACGAAACTTGGTATGCAGATCCCTCACTACCTGGGGTGATATGATCTGGGGATCTCGCGGCCCACCTGCACATGTGGGCGGAGCTACAAACATAAAATCAGATTTCACCCATTCATGTCAATGGAAAAAATGTAAAAAGCTGCCAACGCAAAAACGGCTTGCCCGATTTAAACGAAACTTGCTATGCTGATCCCTCACTACCTGGGTGATATGTTCTGTGGGTCTCGCGGCCCACCTGCACACGTGGGCGGAGCTACAAACAGAAAATCTGATTTCACCCATTCAAGTCAAAGGAAAAAATGTAAAAAGCTGCCATTCTCACAGTAATTCCAACTACCTGGGGTGATATGTCCTGGGGGTCTCGCGGCCCACCTGAACATGTGGGCGGAGCTACAAACAGAACATCAGATTTCACCCATTCATGTCAATGGAAAAAATGTAAACAGCTGCCATTCTCACAGTAAATCAAAAACGGCTTGACCAATTTGAACGAAACTTGGTATGCAGATCCCTTACTACCTGGGTGATATGTTCTGGGGGTCTCGCAGCCCACCTGCACATGTGGGCGGAGCTACAAGCAGAAAATCATATTTCACCCATTCAAGTCAATGGAAAAAATGTAAGAAGCTGTGGGACCGATTTGAACGCAAATTGGTATGCAGATCCCTCACTACCTGGGGTGATATGTTCTGGGGGTCTCGCGGCCCACCTGCACACGTGGGCGGAGCTACGAACAGAAAATCAGATTTCACCCATTCACGTCAATGGAAAAAATGTAAAAAGCTGTGGGACCGATTTGAACGAAACTTGGTATGCAGATCCCTCATTACCTGGGGTGATATGTTCTGGGGGTCTCGTGGCCCACCTGCACATGTGGGTGGAGCTACAAACAGAAAATCAGATTTCACCCATTCAAGTCAATGGAAAAAATGTAAAAAGCTGTGGGACCGATTTGAATGAAACTTGGTATGCAGATCCCTCACTACCTAGGGTGATATGTTCTGGGGGTCTCACGGCCCACCTGCACACGTGGGCGGAGCTACAAACAGAAAATCTGATTTCACCCATTCAAGTCAATGGTAAAAATGTAAAAAGCTGTGGGACTGATTTGAACGAAACTTGATATGCAGATCCCTCACTACATGGGGTGATATGTTCTGGGGGTCTCGCGGCCCACCTGCACACGTGGGCGGAGCTACAAACAGAAAATCAGATTTCACCCATTCAAGTCAATGGAAAAAATGTAAAAGCTGTGGGACCGATTTGAACGAAACTTGGTATGCAGATCCCTAACTACCTGGGGTGATATGTTCTGGGGGTCTCACGGCCCACCTGCACACATGGGCGGAGCTACAAACAGAAAATCTGATTTCACCCATTCAAGTCAATGGTAAAAATGTAAAAAGCTGTGGGACTGATTTGAACGAAACTTGATATGCAGATCCCTCACTACCTGGGGTGATATGTTCTGGGGGTCTCGCGGCCCACCTGCATACGTGGGCGGAGCTACAAACAGAAAATCAGATTTCACCCATTCATGTCAATGGAAAAAATGTAAAAAGCTGAAATTCTCACAGTAATTCAAACTACCTGGGGTGATATATCCTGGGAGTCTCGCGGCCCACCTGAACATGTGGGCGGAGCTACAAACAGAACATCAGATTTCACCCATTCATGTCAATGGAAAAAATGTAAACAGCTGCCATTCTCACAGTAAATCAAAAACGGCTTGACCAATTTGAACGAAACTTGGTATGCAGATCCCTCACTACCTGGGGTGATATGTTCTGGGGATCTCGCGGCCCACCTGCACACGTGGGCGGAGCTACAAACATAAAATCAGATTTCACCCATTCATGTCAATGGAAAAAATGTAAAAAGCTGCCAACGCAAAAACGGCTTGCCCGATTTGAACGAAACTTGCTATGCTGATCCCTCACTACCTGGGGTGATATGTTCTGTGGGTCTCGCGGCCCACCTGCACACATGGGCGGAGCTACAAGCAGAAAATCATATTTCACCCATTCAAGTCAATGGAAAAAATGTAAGAAGCTGTGGGACCGATTTGAACGCAAATTGGTATGCAGATCCCTCACTACCTGGGGTGATATGTTCTGGGGGTCTCGCGGCCCACCTGCACACGTGGGCGGAGCTACGAACAAAAAATCAGATTTCACCCATTCAAGTCAATGGAAAAAATGTAAAAAGCTGTGGGACCGATTTGAATGAAACTTGGTATGCAGATCCCTCACTACCTAGGGTGATATGTTCTGGGGGTCTCACGGCCCACCTGCACACATGGGCGGAGCTACAAACAGAAAATCTGATTTCACCCATTCAAGTCAATGGTAAAAATGTAAAAAGCTGTGGGACTGATTTGAACGAAACTTGATATGCAGATCCCTCACTACCTGGGGTGATATGTTCTGGGGGTCTCGCGGCCCACCTGCACACATGGGCGGAGGTACAAACAGAACATCAAATTTCACCCATTCATGTCAATGAAAAAAAAGTAAAACGCTGCCATTCTCACAATAATTCAAAAACGGCTTGACCGATTTTGAACGAAACTTGGTATGCAGATCCCTCACTACCTGGGGTGATATGTTCTGGGGGTCTCGCGGCCCACCTGCACACGTGGGCGGAGCTACAAACAGAAAATCAGATTTCACCCATTCATGTCAATGGATAAAATGTAAAAAGCTGCCATTCTCACTGTAATTCAAAAACGGCTTGACCGATTTGAACGAAACTTGGTATGCAGATCCCTCACTACCTGGGGTGATATGTTCTGGGGGTCTCGTGGCCCACCTGCACACGTGGGCGGAGCTACAAACATAAAATCAGATTTCACCCATTCATGTCAATGGAAAAAATGTAAACAGCTGCCATTCTCACAGTAAATCAAAAACGGCTTGACCAATTTGAACGAAACTTGGTATGCAGATCCCTCACTACCTGGGGTGATATGTTCAGGGGATCTCGCGGCCCACCTGCACACGTGGGCGGAGCTACAAACATAAAATCAGATTTCACCCATTCATGTCAATGGAAAAAATGTAAAAAGCTGCCAACGCAAAAACGGCTTGCCCGATTTTAACGAAACTTGCTATGCTGATCCCTCACTACCTGGGGTGATATGTTCTGTGGGTCTCGCGGCCCACCTGCACACGTGGGCGGAGCTACAAACAGAAAATCTGATTTCACCCATTCAAGTCAATGGAAAAAATGTAAAAAACTGTTGGACCGATTTGAACGAAACTTGGTATGCAGATCCCTTACTACCTGGGTGATATGTTCTGGGGGTCTCGCAGCCCACCTGCACACGTGGGCGGAGCTACAAGCAGAAAATCATATTTCACCCATTCAAGTCAATGGAAAAAATGTAAGAAGCTGTGGGACCGATTTGAACGCAAATTGGTATGCAGATCCCTCACTACCTGGGGTGATATGTTCTGGGGGTCTCGTGGCCCACCTGCACACGTGGGCGGAGCTACGAACAGAAAATCAGATTTCACCCATTCACGTCAATGGAAAAAATGTAAAAAGCTGTGGGACCGATTTGAACGAAACTTGGTATGCAGATCCCTCATTACCTGGGGTGATATGCTCTGGGGGTCTCATGGCCCACCTGCACATGTGGGTGGAGCTACAAACAGAAAATCAGATTTCACCCATTCAAGTCAATGGAAAAAATGTAAAAAGCTGTGGGACCGATTTGAATGAAACTTGGTATGCAGATCCCTCACTACCTAGGGTGATATGTTCTGGGGGTCTCACGGCCCACCTGCACACGTGGGCGGAGGTACAAACAAAAAATCTGATTTCACCCATTCAAGTCAATGGTAAAAATGTAAAAAGCTGTGGGACTGATTTGAACGAAACTTGATATGCAGATCCCTCACTACATGGGGTGATATGTTCTGGGGGCCTCGCGGCCCACCTGCACACGAGGGCGGAGCTACAAATAGAAAATCAGATTTCACCCATTCATGTCAATGGAAAAAATGTAAAAAGCTGTGGGACCGATTTGAACGAAACTTGGTATGCAGATCCCTCACTACCTAGGGTGATATGTTCTGGGGGTCTCACAGCCCACCTGCACACGTGGGCGGAGCTACAAACAGAAAATCAGATTTCACCCATTCATGTCAATGGAAAAAATGTAAAAAGCTGCCATTCTCACTGTAATTCAAAAACGGCTTGACCGATTTGAACGAAACTTGGTATGCAGATCCCTCACTACCTGGGGTGATATGTTCTGGGGGTCTCGTGGCCCACCTGCACACGTGGGTGGAGCTACAAACATAAAATCAGATTTCACCCATTCATGTCAATGGAAAAAATGTAAACAGCTGCCATTCTCACAGTAAATCAAAAACGGCTTGACCGATTTGAACGAAACTTGGTATGCAGATCCCTCACTACCTGGGGTGATATGTTCTGGGGGTCTCGCGGCCCACCTGCACACGTGGGCGGAGCTACAAACAGAAAATCAGATTTCACCCATTCATGTCAATGGAAAAAATGTAAAAAGCTGAAATTCTCACAGTAATTCCAACTACCTGGGGTGATATATCCTGGGTGTCTCGCGGGCCACCTGAACATGTGGGCGGAGCTACAAACAGAACATCAGATTTCACCCATTTATGTCAATGGAAAAAATGTAAACAGCTGCCATTCTCACAGTAAATCAAAAACGGCTTGACCAATTTGAACGAAACTTGGTATGCTGATCCCTCACTACCTGGGGTGATATGTTCTGGGGATCTCGCGGCCCACCTGCACACGTGGGCGGAGCTACAAACATAAAATCAGATTTCACTCATTCATGTCAATGGAAAAAATGTAAAAAGCTGCCAACACAAAAACGGCTTGCCCGATTTGAATGAAACTTGCTATGCTGATCCCTCACTACCTGGGGTGATATGTTCTGTGGGTCTCGCGGCCCACCTGCACACGTGGGCGGAGCTACAAACAGAAAATCTGATTTCACCCATTCAAGTCAATGGAAAAAATGTAAAAAGCTGTTGGACCGATTTGAACGAAACTTGGTATGCAGATCCCTTACTACCTGGGTGATATGTTCTGGGGGTCTCGCAGCCCACCTGCACACATGGGCGGAGCTACAAGCAGAAAATCATATTTCACCCATTCAAGTCAATGGAAAAAATGTAAGAAGCTGTGGGACCGATTTGAACGCAAATTGGTATGCAGATCCCTCACTACCTGGGGTGATATGTTCTGGGGGTCTCGCGGCCCACCTGCACACGTGGGCGGAGCTACGAACAAAAAATCAGATTTCACCCATTCAAGTCAATGGAAAAAATGTAAAAAGCTGTGGGACCGATTTGAATGAAACTTGGTATGCAGATCCCTCACTACCTAGGGTGATATGTTCTGGGGGTCTCACGGCCCACCTGCACACATGGGCGGAGCTACAAACAGAAAATCTGATTTCACCCATTCAAGTCAATGGTAAAAATGTAAAAAGCTGTGGGACTGATTTGAACGAAACTTGATATGCAGATCCCTCACTAGCTGGGGTGATATGTTCTGGGGGTCTCGCGGCCCACCTGCACACATGGGCGGAGGTACAAACAGAACATCAAATTTCACCCATTCATGTCAATGAAAAAAAAGTAAAACGCTGCCATTCTCACAATAATTCAAAAACGGCTTGACCGATTTTGAACGAAACTTGGTATGCAGATCCCTCACTACCTGGGGTGATATGTTCTGGGGGTCTCGCGGCCCACCTGCACACGTGGGCGGAGCTACAAACAGAAAATCAGATTTCACCCATTCATGTCAATGGAAAAAATGTAAAAAGCTGCCATTCTCACTGTAATTCAAAAACGGCTTGACCTATTTGAACGAAACTTGGTATGCAGATCCCTCAGTACCTGGGGTGATATGTTCTGGGGGTCTCGTGGCCCACCTGCACACGTGGGCGGAGCTACAAACATAAAATCAGATTTCACCCATTCATGTCAATGGAAAAAATGTAAACAGCTGCCATTCTCACAGTAAATCAAAAACGGCTTGACCAATTTGAACGAAACTTGGTATGCAGATCCCTCACTACCTGGGATGATATGTTCTGGGGATCTCGCGGCCCACCTGCACACGTGGGCGGAGCTACAAA